>NC_053024.1:458085892-458245864 GCF_003073215.2 Triticum urartu
ATGTTTACTAATAAGTTCTAGTTCACCTTTAACATTGGCCATATAATTACTCAAGTGTTAAATCATGTAAGCATTATGTTTTAATTCTCTACCAAAATAGGCATTGAAGTTTTCTTGCTTAACCATAAAGCCATCAAACTCATCCAAGCATGGGCTAGCAAACTTAGTAAGAGGGATTTCAGCTTTATCATATCTATAGAGAGAATTTACCTTTACTACCTGTGTCGGGTTATCAAGACCATGAGTTTCCTCAATAGGCGATGGACTAAAACCATGTATTTCTTCAACAGGCGGTAAATTAAGACCATGTATTTCTTCAATAGGAGGTAAATTCTTAACATCTTCAGCTTTAATACCTTTTTCTTTCATAGATTTCTTTGCCTCTTGCATATATTCAGGACTGAGAAATAGAATACCCCTTTTCTTCGGAGTTGGCTTAGGAGTTGGTTCAGGAGTTGGATCAGGAAGTGTCCAATTATTTTCATTAGTCAACATATTATTCAATAGAATCTCAGCTTCATCTGGTGTTCTTTCCTAAAAACACAACCAGCACAACTATCCGGGTGGTCTCTGGAAGCATCGGTTAGTCCATTATAAAAGATATCAAGTATTTCATTTTTCTTAAGAGGATGATCAGGCAAAGCATTAAGTAATTGGAGAAGCCTCCCCCAAGCTTGTGGGAGACTCTCTTCTTCAATTTGCACAAAATTATATATTTCCCTTAAATCAGCTTGTTTCTTATGAGCGGGGAAATATTTAGCAGATAAGTAATAAATCATATCCTGGGGACTACACACACAACCAGGATCAAGAGAATTAAACCATATCTTAGCATCACCCTTTAATGAGAACAGAAATAATTTAAGGATATAATAGTAGCGAGTTTTCTCATCATTAGTGAACAGGGTGGTTATATCATTTAATTTAGTAAGATGTGCCACAACAGTTTTAGATTCATAGCCATAGAAAGGATCAGATTCAACTAAAGTAATTATCTCAGGGTCGACAGAGAATTCATAATCCTTATCAGTAAAAAAGATAGGTGAAGTAGCATAAGCAGGATCATATTTCATTCTAGCATTCAAAGTTTTTTGTTTCAACTTAGCTAATAATTTCTTAAGATCATTCCTATCATTGCAAGAAAGAAAATCTCTAGCAGTTTCTTCATCCATAACATAGCCCTCAGGCACAACAGGTAATTCATATCTAGGGGGAGAATCTTCATCATCACTTTCATCAATATAATCAGTTTAAATAATTTCATTCTCTCTAGCCCTAGCAAGTTGTTCATCAAGAAATTCACCAAGTGGCATAGTAGTATCAAGCATAGAAGTAGTTTCATCATAAGTATCATGCATAGTAGAAGTTGCATCATCAATAACATAAGACATATCAGAATTAATAGCAGAAGCAGGTTTAGGTGTCGCAAGCTTACTCAAAACAAAAGGTGAATCAAGTGCAGAGCTAGATGGCAGTTCCTTGCCTCCCCTCGTAGTTGAGGGATAAATCTTGGCTCTTGGATCTTTCACGTTCTTCATAATGATAAGCATATGTAAATCCCAAGTGACTCAAAGAATAGATCTATGCTCCCCAGCAACGGCGCCAGAAAATAGTCTTGATAACCCACAAGTATAGGGGATCACAATAGTTTTCGAGGGTAGAGTATTCAACCCAAATTTATTGATTCGACACAAGGGGAGCCAAAGAATATTCTCAAGTATTAGCAGCTGAGTTGTCAATTCAACCACACCTAGAAACTTAATATCTGCAGCAAGGTATTTAGTAGCAAAGTAATATGATAGTAGTGGTAACTATAGCAGAAGTAACAATAGCAAAAGTAATATTTTTGGTGTTTTATAGTGATGATAACAATAGCAACGAAAAAGTAAATAAGCGAAGAACAATATATGGAAAGCTCGTAGGCAATGGATCGGTGATGGAGAATTATGCCGGATGCGGTTCATCTTGTAACAGTCATAACCTAGGGTGACACAGAACTAGCTCCAGTTCATCAATGTAATGTAGGCATGTATTCCGAATATAGTCATACGTGCTTATGGAAAAGAACTTGCATGACATCTTTTGTCCTACCCTCTCGTGGCAGCGGGGTCCTTACGAAAACTAAGGGATATTAAGGCCTCCTTTTAATAGAGAACCAGAACAAAGCATTAACACATAGTGAATACATGAACTCCTCAAACTACGGTCATCACCGGTAAGTATCCCGATTATTGTCACTTCGGGGTTAACGGATCATAACACATAATAGGTGACTATAGACTTGCAACATAGGATCAAGAACTCTCATATATTGATGAAAACATAATAGGTTCAGATCTGAAATCATGCACTCGGGCCCTAGTGACAAGCATTAAGCATAGCAAAGTCATAGCAACATCAATCTCAGAACATAGTGGACACTAGGGATCAAACCCTAACAAAACTAACTCGATTACATGATAGATCCCATCCAACCCATCACCTTACAGCAAGCCTACGATGGAATTACTCACGCACGGCGGTGAGCATCATGAAATTGGTGATAGAGGATGGTTGATGATGACGATGGCGACGGATTCCCCTCTCCGGAGCCCCGAACGGACTCCAGATCAGCCCTCCCGAGAGGTTTTAGGGCTTGGCGGCGGCTCCGTATCGTAAAACGCGATGATTTCTTCTCCTAGATTTCTTTCTCCCCGAAACACAATATATAGAGTTGGAGTTGGAGTCGGAGAGGCAACAGGGGGCCCACGAGGTAGGGGCGCGCCCCCACCCTCGTGGAGAGACGGTGGGCCCCCTGGCCTTCATCTTTGGCAGGTATTTTTCTTATTTTTTGAAAAGTGGCTCCATGAAGTTTCAGGTCATTCCGAGAACGTTTATTCCTGCACATAAATAACACCATGGTAATTCTGCTGAAAACAACGTCAGTCCGGGTTAGTTCCATTCAAATCATGCAAGTTAGAGTCCAAAACAAGGGCAAAAGTGTTTGGAAAAGTAGATATGACGGAGACGTATCACCTAGTACGGGGGCGACGTTCCGGGCTACTGTCAACGTCCCACGCGGTGTTGACCACTGGGGCGCCCTTCCCCTTTTTGGGCGCTTTCGCCTCCAGATGTGCCGAGACCACCCTCTTCTTCTTCTTCTCCTCGGGAGGAGGGTTGTTTTCCTCCTCCTCCTCCTCTTCCTCGTCGTTGTCCTCTGGGACAGAGGAATGGGCCTCGTCATCTTCGGACGTCATGTCCGAAGTGCCCTTGCGACGGGGGCCACTCTTGGCCCCCTTGGCTTTCTTCTTGGCCTTCTTCTCCGGCGCTGTATATGGCACCGATACCAGCATCTTTGCCAAGCGCGGGATGACTGGTTCTTCGGGCAGCGGAGTCGGACATTGGATCTGCTTCGCCCTCTCCACCCAGTCCTGAGAGAGCAATACTAAGCTCTCAGACATCATCCTTGAAACATTTAAGTTGGGAATACATCAAAAGTAACATACCTTGTTGGCGGGGCAGTTACAATTGTGACCACGGTCTGAGTCCGTGGCCGGTGGCTTCTCGTTGCCCTTGAAGAGCAACTTCCAGGCCCCTTCGTGAGAAGTATCGAAGAGCTTTTTCAGGATCTAGTGCTTCTTAGAATTGAACTCCCATAAAGGGCGGCTTCGGCGCTGGCACGGAAGAATCCGGCGGATTAGCATCACCTGGATAACGTCAACGAGCTTGACGTCCTTGGTCACCATGCTTTGAACGTGCGTCTACAGCGCTATCAGCTCGTCAGGTGAACACCAGTCCGGACTCTTCTTGACCCAGGAGGTGAGTCGCATGGGAGCACTGGAGCGGAATTCGACAGCTGCGGCCCAAGTGGTTCCACAAGGTTCTGTAATGTAGAACCACTACTTCTGCCATTCCTTTACTGTCTCCGCAAAGGTGCCTTTGGGCCAGGAGACATTGGATACCTTGCTCACCATGGCCCCTCCACACTCCGTGTGCTGGCCATCCACCACCTTTGGCTTCACGTTGAAGACTTTGAGCCACAGCCCGAAGTGGGGATGGATGCGGAGGAAGGCCTCGCACACGACAATAAACACCGAGATGTTGAGGAAGGAATTCGGGGACAGATCATGGAAATCTATCCTGTAATAGTACATCAGCCCGCGGACGAAAGGGTGGAGTGGAAACCCTAGCCCGCGGAAGAAATGGGCTATGAATACTACCCTCTCTGTGGGCTCCGGCGTGGGGACGATTTGTCCCTCGGCTGGCAGACGATGGGTGATCTCCTTCGCCAAATATCCAGCCGCCCGAAGCTTAGTAATGTCCTCCTTGATAGAGGAGACCATCCACTTGCCCTGACCACCAGATCCGGACATGGTTGCTTGAGTGGAAAGGAGATGAGAACTTGGGCGCTGGAGCTTGAGATCGGAAAGGCGGAGACGGAGAGAGAGCGCGAGGAGAGGAAGAGGAATCCTTATCCCCTTATAAAGGCAGCAAATATTGAACGCCTCCTCACTCGCCTTAGGATTCACATGGTCCCTAGGGATATATAAACGGCACGGTTGAGTTACCCATGACAGCATTGATGAGAATCCCGCAATAATGGGGCATGATCTCTGTTTTGACAAGATGTGTCGATAGCAACCGCGTCTCGAAGCGTGGAATGGCAGAGGAAAAACGGTTCGAAATTATAACCGGACAGACGTGATGTCGTGTTGGAAAAAACCTGTCAACATATTAGATTCGTGCAAATATTATATTCTCTCTGCGGTTGTGTATGGTGTGCGTAACAGGTCAGGATACTATCATTACATCCAAAGACTACCTTGGAGTTCGGAGAAAGGGGAACCCGCCTTGCAATTCCGAAGACAATCTGCACGCCGGACTCCTCGTCATTGAAAGCCTGGTTCAGGGGCTACTGAGGGAGTCCTGGACTAAGGGGTCCTCGGGCATCTGGCCTTTTATCCATGGGCCGGACTGATGGGTTGTGAAGACATGAAGGCCGAAGACTGCACTGTGTCCGGATTGGACTCTACTTGGTGTGGAAGGCAAGCTTGGCGACCAAAGATTCCTTCTTATGTAACCGACTCTATGTAAACCCTAGATCCCCTCGGTGTCTATATAAACCGAAGGGGGTAGTCCGAAGAGGACATCACATATACTCATTACCATATTCATAGGCTAAACTTCTAGGGTTTAGCTATTACGATCTCATGGTAGATCAACTCTTGTAATACTCATATTCATCAAGATCAATCAAGCAGGAAGTATAGGGTATTACCTCCATAGAGAGGGCCTGAACCTGGGTAAACATCGTGTCCCCCGTCTCCTGTTACCATCGATCCTAGACGCACAGTTCGGGACCCCCTACCCGAGATCCACCGGTTTTGACACCGACACCCCTTTCCTTCTCTCCTCCCTCACCTTCCCTCTTATTCCAGTTATAACATAGGGTGACACAGAACTAGCTCCAGTTCATCAATGTAATGTAGGCATGTATTCCGAATATAGTCATATGTGCTTATGGAAAAGAACTTGCATGGCATCTTTTGTCCTACCCTCCCGTGGCAGCGGGGTCCTATTGGAAACTAAGGGATATTAAGGCCTCCTTTTAATAGAGTACTGGAACAAAGCATTAACACATAGTGAATACATGAACTCATCAAACTACGTTCATCACCGGTAAGTATCCCGATTATTGTCACTTCGAGGTTAATGGATCATAACACATAATAGGTGACTATAGACTTGCAACATAGGATCAAGAACTCTCATATATTGATGAAAACATAATAGGTTAAGATCTGAAATCATGGCACTCGGGCCCTAGTGACAAGCATTAAGCATAGCAAAGTCATAGCAAAATCAATCTCAGAACATAGTGGACACTAGGGATCAAACCCTAACAGAACTAACTCGATTACATGATAAATCTCATCCAACCCATCACCGTCCAGCAAGCCTGCGATGAAATTACTCAGGCACGGTGGTGAGCATCATGAAATTGGTGATGGAGGATGGTTGAAGATGACGATGGCGATGGATTCCCCTCTCCGGAGCCCCGAACGGACTCCAGATCAGCCCTCCCGAGAGAGTTTAGGGCTTGGCGGCGGCTCCATATCGTAAAACGTGATGAATCCTTCTCCCTGGTTTTTTTCTCCCTGAAAGTGAATATATGGAGTCCAGGTTGAGGTCGGTGGAGCGTCAGGGGGCCCACGAGGCAGGGGGGTGCGCCCAGGGGGCAGGCACGCCCCCACCCTCGTGGATAGGTGGAGGCCCCCCTGACGTGGATCTTCCTTCCAGTATTTATTATATATTCCAAAATAATTCTCCGTAGATTTTCAGGTCATTCCGAGAACTTTTATTTCTGCACAAAAATAACACCATGGCAATTCTGCTGAAAACGGCGTCACTCCGGGTTAGTTCCATTCAAATCGTGCAAGTTAGAGTCCAAAACAAGGGCAAAAGTGTTTGGAAAAGTAGATACGACGGAGACGTATCAATCCACCACCGGGCTCGCTGCCCCGGGTCGTCGGAGCGCGTCTCCTGCATCGCGAAGCGGAGGACGAGTTAATAAGGGATACCGTTGTGGTCGGGGTAGGCGCGGTCCTGCTCGTCGTCGGTCATGACCTCGAGGAGGCCATGCGCGTGGTGATGCAACATCGCAATGTTGGGGAACCACTTCCCGATCTCCGTCAGGTCCGCGCGCATGGCCTTGTCGTCGCCTGCGAGGTCAACGATGACCCTCTTCCAGGCGGGGCTGTTCTCCATGTCCGCGGAGGCGGTGTGGTGGTCGGCAGCGGCGCAGTGGGGGTTTGGTGCGGGGTAACCGAGGCGACGTGGTTTGGTAGCGGGGTGGACTGAAGGTGAGTGGAGAGTGGAGCGGTGGGTGGGTGGCCTTAAAAGCAGAGAAGGAAACTGAAAAGGCATGGGCCACTAGCAACTACTATAGTTAGTTTAACTTGTGACGCCCCCAATTTGATCGTACACTAATCATACACGCAAATGTGTACGATCAAGATCAAGGACTCACGGGAAGATATCACAACACAACTCTAGACACAAATTAGAATAATACAAGCTTTATATTACAAGCCAGGGGCCTCGAGGGCTCGAATACATAAGCTCGAACACACAAGAGTCAGCAGAAGAAACAACATCTGAGAACAGACATAAGTTAGACAAGTTTGCCTTAAGAAGGCTAGCACAAAAGCATCTACGATAGAAAACGCAAGGCCTTCTGCCTGGGAGCCTCCTAACTACTCCTGGTCGACAGCGGTCCCCACGTAGTAGTAGGCACCCTCGGGGTAGCAGTAGTCTTCAGTGGTGTCGTCTGGCTCCTGGGATCCGTCATCTGGTCGCAACAATCGGGTATGGGGGGGAAAGAGGTAGCAAAGCAACCGTGAGTACTCATCCAAATTACTCGCAAGACTTACATCAGATCTAAACTAAGTATGCATCTGTATCAAACGAATGGGTTGTATCTGTGGACTAAACTGCAGAATGCCAGAATAGAGAGAAGGCCTAGTCCTATCGAAGACTAGCATCTTCTGGAAACCACCATCTTGCTGCAATAGGAGGGAGTAGAGTATCATAAAGTAAAGTAGTAGAAGTGTTATCAACCTTGGCCAGAGATCCTTTCTCGACTCCCTGCGAGAAAGCAATCCCAGAGCCATACTATCCAGTTATCATCACAATCCAATTCTCATCACCATCCAGTTCTCATCACAAGTATCCAGTTCTAGTTGTATCGATCGGGATACAACTCCAAGTGTTCGTTACCGTAGGACAGGCTATCGATGGATATTTTCTTCCCTGCAGGGGTGCAACAACTTACCCACCACGCTCGATTAACTCCGGCCGGACACACTTTCCTGGGTCATGCCCGGCCTTGGCCAAACAAAACACCGCAACCCGACCTAGGCTTAATAGATATGTTAGCACGCCAGACTAAGCCTATGCCCCCAGGGTTCATGTAACGCCCTCGATGCGGCTATATCTCCCATGTGTCGAAGCATGACTTAGAGGCATAACCGCATTGAAAGCAATGTCGCAAGTGAGGTAATCTTCACAACAACCCATGTAATAAATAAGGGGAAAGATACATAGTTGGCTTACACTCGCCACGTCACACAAATAGCATAAATAACATTACATTCATCCAAATACACTCAAGGTCCGACTACGGAACCAAAATGAAGATAAACCCCAAATGCAACATAGTCCCCGATCGCCCCAACTGGGCACCACTACTGATCATCTGGGAAAGACACGTAGTATCATCCTGAGTCCTCATCGAACTCCCACTTAAGCTTAGTTGAATCTCCTGGAATGGTATCATCGGTCCCTGCATCTGGTTTTGGAAGGAATCTGTGAGTCACGGGGACTCAGCAATCTCACACCCTCGCGATCAAGACTATTTAAGCTTAGGAAGGGTAAAAGGTATGATGTGGAGCTGCAGCAAGCGACTAGCATATATGGTGGCTAACATACGCAAATGAGAGCGAGAAGAGAAAGCAAAAGCACGGTCGATGAACTATGATCAAGAAGTGATCTAGAAGAACCTACGTTCAAGCATAACACAAGACCGTGTTCTCTTCCCGGACTCCGCCGAAAAGAGACCATCACGGTTACACACGCGGTTGACGCATTTTAATTAAGTTTTGTTTCAGGTTTTCTACAACCGGACATTAATAAATTCCCATCTGCCCATAACCGCGGGCACGGCTTTCGAAAGATCAAATCCCTGCAGGGGAGTCCCAACTTAGCCCATCACAAGCTCTCACGGTCAACGAAGGATATTCCTTCTCCCAAGACAATCCGATCAGACTCGGCATCCCGGTTACAAGACATCTCGACAATGGTAAAACAAGTCCAACAACACCGCCCAAATGTGCCGACAAATCCCGATAGGAGCTGCACATATCTCGTTCTCAGGGCACACTCACATGAGACATCCTACGAGTAAAACCAACCCTCAAGTTTCCCCGAGGTGGCCCCGCAGTCTACTCGGTCGGACCAACACTCAAAGGAGCACTGGCCCAGGGGGTTTAAATAAAGATGAACCTCGGGCTCCGGAAACCCAAGGGAAAAAGAGGCTAGGTGGAAAATGGTAAAACCAATGTTGGGCATTGCTGGAGGAGTTTTATTCAAGGCAAACTGTCAGGGGGTTCCCATTATAACCCAACCGTGTAAGGAACGCAAAATCAAGGAACATAACACCGGTATGACGGAAACTAGGGCGGCAAGAGTGGAACAAAACACTAGGCATAAGGCCGAGCCTTCCTCCCTTTACCAAGTATATAGGTGCATTAAGATAAACAAGATAATATAATGATATCCCAATAATAAACATGTTCCAATAAGGAACAAACTCCAATCTTCACCTGCAACTAGCAACGCTATAAGAGGGGTTGAGCAAGGCGGTAACATAGCCAAACAACGGTTTGCTAGGACATGGGGGGTAGTGGTTTGACATGGCAATATGGGAGGCATGATAAGCAAGTGGTAGGTATCGTAGCATAGGCATAGAAAAAGAGCGAGCATCTAGCAAGCAAAGATAGAAGTGATTTCGAGGGTATGGTCATCTTGCCTGCAAAGTTCTCTGAGTTGACTTGATCCTCATAAGCGTACTCAACGGGCTCCTCGATCACGTACTCGTCTCCCGGCTCTACCCAAAGCAAGAACAACAAGCAAAAGGAACACAATCAACCACGTGCAATGCACAAACAACATGATGCAAAACATGTCATGATATGCGGGATGCGGTATGCGATGCATATGCATGATTCGGAAAGGAATGATTGACCCTAGCCTCAACTTGGAAAACCAAGAGTGCCACTGGAAAGGTGAGTTGATTTCGGTCGAAATCGATATAAAGATCACCGGAATCAGATGCACGATTTGGAAATGACAAGCAAAACAAATATGGCACCGGTCTGCGATTAACAGCACGAGACCATCTAAATGCATTAAGAACAACATGCTACAGCACTCCAACATGGCAACAAAATACATGGCAGGGATCCACTCAAGATTCTTGACAAAAGATGAACACTGAACTACGGCTAATTCACTCATTAGCAGGTTCAAACAAGCATGGCAAAAGTGCAAAAGATAACAGGTTACAGACTTAGCGGAATAATCAACAAGTCAGGAATTTAACATCAGGAAGCAAAGTTTAGAGCACGATAACTACATGCTACAGGAATATATCATGGCAAATCAAAGCATGGCATGAAGCTACTCAAAGCATACAACAAAAGTCCTTTACTGACTATAAGCCAAAAGGGATCAGAAAATACAATTGCAACCACGTGAACATAGCAATTATCATTAACAGATTCAGACTTAGTGAAAAACTGGAGCATGGCAAAACAGATATCAAGTAGGCATGTTTACGAGCTCGATGCACTCACTACGAGGCATTGCATGATAGACTAAGCATACACCCAGCAAGTAGACATGGCATAGAAGATAAACATGGCAAGAACAACAGCATAGCATGTATGGATCAATTACAACAAGCTCGGCAAAATTGCCAAACATGTTAACAATCTGCCAGGAACATTTTATAGCAAAAGTAGAGCTCGATTGACTCAAGCTAGGGTGCTCCATAAATGCAAACAAAGCCATGGATGGATAGAGCACCACAATATCTACAAAACATCCTTACTGCTCATGCTCAAAAGATGCACGAATCACTAGGTATCAACATGAACACATGGCATAAAAATAAGGACATGGCAAAGACTTAGAATATTTCTAAGTCCCTGAAATCAGCAACATTAAGTAAGCTACTTTGCATGCTTGTAAAGATGGCATACACCCCTGTAAAGATGGCATGGCATACTTCAAAACACATGTAGAGCTCAGGATCATAGCATGCACACATTAATCATGGAAAAAATGACAAAAGAGCAAAAGCTGATAACAGATCTGAAACTAACATCACATAGCCCTCTTCCAACAGCATTTAGGGCATCAAGATGAGCTCAAATGAAAATGATGCAATTAGATGAAATGAGGTACTCGACAAGACGAACATTTTGATATGCTACACGCACGAATCGGAGCAACGGTAATGAAGTTATGATGCGTCAAAGAAAGAAAAAATAATTAGGGTTTTGGGCAAAAAGTCAACCCTCGAATCTCAGATCTGGATCCGGTTGCACTGTAGCAGCTCGGGGTCGCCGGAGAAAATGGAGCTGCGGTGGCCGGACTTGTCGTTCGAGGAGGAGGAAGGAGAGGGAGCCGGATCCGGGGCGTGGCTCGCCGGAGTTGAACTTGGCGCGGTGGAGGAGCTCGCCGGGATTCCGGGCGGCGAGGTCGGGCGTGGTGAGGAGGAGCGAAGCGGCGGCGATGGTCGTCGCCGGCGAAGGGCGGTGCGGCACCGGGGCGGAACGGCGGCGAGGGCGGCCGGGCACGGGGTCGGCGGCGAGGGCGGCCGGGCACGGGGTCGGCGGCGTCGGGCGCGGGGACGAGTGGAGGCGGTCGGCGCGGATCTGGGCCGCAGGGGCCGGTTGCGAGCTCCCGTGGGCCATGGCGGCGGCGGGCGCTGGTTTCCATGTGGCGCGAGCGGATAGGGCGCGGGCGGCGGCGGCTTGTCCGGCCAGATTCGGACGTTGTCTGGCGCGGAGATGGGCGAGGCTAGGGTTTCGCCCGGATTTGGAAATGGGGGGGTCTATTTATAGAGGTAGAGGGAGCTAGGAAGCTCCAAATGAGGTGCGGTTTGCGGCCACGCGATCGTGATCGAACGGCCTAGGTGATGGGAGAGGTTTAGGTGGGTTTTGGGACACTTTGGAGGAGTGTTGGGCTGCAACACACACGAGGCCTTTTCGGTCCCTCTGTTAACCATTGGAGTATCAAACGAAGTCCAAATGGCACGAAACTTGATAGGCGGTCTACCGGTAGTAAACTAAGGACGCATGACAAGTCTTGGTCCAATCCAAAAACGTTTAACACCCGCACATGAAAAGAGGTAGAAAGGGACACCGGAGGGCATAGGAGTGCCGGAATGCAAAACGGACAACGGGGAAAAATGCTCGGATGCATGAGAGAACACGTATGCAAATGCAATGCACATGATGACATGATATAAGATGCATGACAAAGACAAAACGACACGAAGGCAAAAACCCGACAACGAGGAAATAAAATAACTTAGTGCCAAAAATGGCAAGAGTTGGAATACAGATAAGGCAAGTTACATCCGGGGTGTTACAGCACTCCACCACTATGAAAGGATCTCATCCCGAGATCTAGGACTGGAAAAACTCCGGGTACTCAGAACGGAGGTGATCCTCGCGTTCCCAGGTGGCTTCACGGTCGGAATGATGTGACCACTTGACTTTGAGGAATTTGATAGACTTGTTGCGAGTCTTGCGCTCAGTTTCTTCAAGAATAGCAACGGGGTGCTCACGATAAGACAGGTCTTCTTGGAGATCAATGTCTTTGAAGTTGACGGTGCGGTCAGGAGTCTTGAAACACTTGCGGAGTTGAGAGATATGAAACACATCGTGCACGTTTGCAAAGTTGGAGGGAAGCTCAAGTTGATAGGCGAGATCGCCTCTTTTGCTGATGATCTTGAAGGGATCCACGTATCTAGGGGCAAGCTTCCCTTTGATACTGAAGTGACGAGTACCTTTCATTGGAGAGACGCGGAGGTAGACATGGTCTCCGATCTCGAAAACCAAGTCACGATGCTTGCTATCATAGTAACTCTTCTGGCGCGATTGCGCGGCTTTCAGATTATCACGGATGACTTTACACATTTCTTCAGCCTCTGTGATCAAGTCATTTCCAAGAAGTTGACGTTCACAAGTCTCTGACCAGTTAAGAGGAGTGCGGCACTTCCTGCCATAGAGAATCTCGAACGGGGCCTTGCCCGAACTCGCTTGGAAGCTGTTGTTGTAGGAGAACTCGGCATATGGAAGACAATCTTCCCACTTCATACTGAAGGAGATGGCACAAGCCCTGAGCATATCTTCAAGAATCTGATTTACTCGCTCGACTTGGCCACTAGTTTGAGGATGAAAAGCTGTGCTGAAGCGAATGCTGGTGCCCATGGCCTTCTGAAAAGAATCCCAGAACTTGGAGGTGAAGATGCTGCCACGATCTGAAGATATCAACTGCGGAATGCCGTGCAAGGAGACAGTCCTGGAGGTATATAGCTCCGCCAACTGAGCTGCTGTGATGGATTCTTTGATAGGAAGAAAATGAGCCACTTTAGTGAGTTTGTCGATGACAACGAAGATAGCATCATTGCCACGCTTGGACTTTGGAAATCCAATCACGAAGTCCATCTCAATATGGTCAAACTTCCATTCTGGGATGGCAAGAGGTTGGAGGAGACCAGCTGGTCGTTGGTGTTCTGCTTTCACTCTTCTGCAGACATCACATTTGTTCACGAACTGAGCAATCTCACGCTTCATTCGAGTCCACCAATACGACTGCTTGAGGTCATGGTACATCTTTGTACTTCCAGGGTGGATAGAGAGGAGTGAATTGTGAGCCTCGTTCATAATGTCTTTACGAATGTCACCTTTAGGCACAACAATGCGATCCTCGAAGAATAGAGTATCCTTGTCATCAAGACGATAGCACTTGTACTTGGGTTGACTCTTGGCAATCCCAATCTTCACCTTTTTCACCATAGCATCAAGAAGCTGATCTTCCAAAGTAAGAGAGACTTGGAGGTTGGCGAGGAAACCTTGAGGAACAACTTGAAGGTTGAGTTTGCGGAAAGCTTCACAAAGCTCGGGTTGGTAAGGCTTGAGAATCAAACTGTTGCCGTAAGCCTTTCTGCTCAAAGCTTCAGCAATTACATTGGCCTTGCCTGGAGTATATTTGATACTAGGATTATACTCTTGAATCATTTCGACCCAACGAGTCTGCCTGAGGTTGAGATTTGGCTGAGTGAAGATGTACTTGAGACTCTTGTGATCAGTGAAGATGTCCACTTTTCTTCCCAATAAGAGATGTCTCCAAGTTAAAAGAGCATGGACAACTGCCGCCAACTCAAGGTCATGAGTGGGGTAGTTCTTCATTGGGCTTCAACTAGCGAGAGGTATAGGCCACAACTTTCTTCTCTTGCATCAACACTGCACCAAGACCTTGAAGGGAAGCATCACAGAAGACCTCAAATGGTTTGGATTCATCAGGAGGATTCAGAACTGGAGCAGTGACTAACTTCTCTTTCAGGGTGTTGAAAGCGATGTCACATTCAGGAGACCAGACATACTTCACATGCTTCTGGAGAAGGTTGGAAAGAGGCTTCGCGATCTTTGAGAAGTTCTCAACGAATCTTCGACAATAGCTTGCGAGCCCAAGGAAGCTGCGGAGTTGCTTCACATTCTGAGGTGGTTTCCAATTCACAATTGCAGACACCTTCTCAGGATTAACCGCTATGCCCTTGTCAGAAATGATATGCCCAAGGTAGAGAACCTCATCGAGCCAAAACTCGCACTTAGAAAACTTCGCATAGAACTGATGTTCTCTGAGTTTATCCAGCACCAATCTCAAATGCTTGGCATGATCCTCCTTGTTCTTGGAAAAGACCAAAATGTCATCGAGGTAGACCAAGACGAAGTCATTTGTGTAGGCCTTGAAGATGAAGTTCATCATGCGAGAGAATGTTGGCGGAGCATTGATGAGGCCGAAAGACATGACACTGTATTCATATGAACCGTAGCTTGTTCTGAATGCTGTCTTGGGGATATCTTGTTCACGAATGCGAATCTGATGATAGCCCATACGGAGATCAAGCTTGGAGAATACTTGAGCACCTTTGAGTTGTTCAAACAGCTCGTTGATGTTGGGAAGTGGGTACTTGTTCTTTATGGTCTTCTTGTTCAATGGACGGTAGTCGACACAAAGTCGGTCTGTTCCATCCTTCTTCTTCACAAAAAGAACACCACAACCCCATGGAGAAGAACTTGGTCGGATGAGACCCATACGCTCTTGAATATCGAGTTGCTTCTTCAACTCCTTCAACTCTTTAGGTCCAAGCTTGTAAGGACGTTTGCAAACAGGTTTCGTGCTAGGCTCAAGATCGATGACGAATTCAACTGGCCGGTGCGGAGGCATTCCTGGAAGCTCTTCTGGAAAGACGTCTTGATATTCGCAAACGACCGGAATCTGAGAGATGGCATCCAGCTCGCCCTTCTCATTGAGAGAAAATAGTCGAATGGTATCATCACGAGCGGCAAAGACGATAACATCCTCAGACGAATGTGTCAATTGAATTTGTCTAGCAGCACAATCAAGGTGAGCCTTATGCTTAGAAAGCCAGTCCATTCTGAGAATAAGATCAATATCCGAGTTACCAAGGACCACTGGAGAGGATAGAAACTTATAGTCGCCCAACATGATAGAGACATCCAGAGCAACCAAACTAGAAGTCAAAAGCTTGCCGGGAGAAACAACTTGCATGACTTTGGGCATAACCTCAGTGTCAACATTATGCTTCGATGCAAATGGGAATGACAAGAAAGAATGCGATGCACCAGTATCAAAAAGTACTTTTGCAGGAACATCGTTAACAGGAAGGTTACTCATGATGACATCTGACGAGTCCTCTGCCTGAGCTGCATTCATCATGTTGACCTTGGCGTACTTGGGGTTATGCTTGACCACTGCGGTACTGGCAGATCTCACAGGAGGAGGAGGAGGAAGATGCCTCTGATTGAAGCATTTGTTGGCATAGTGACCCTTCTGCTGACACTTATTGCACGTGACCTCCGAGAGCGGACGGTGATACGGAGCACTTGATCTTGGAGCATGAGACGAAGTCTTGTTCTGAAAGCCTGGGTTGGGTGGGTGGGAAGATCCATTGCCACCTTTGCTCTTCTGCTGATAAGGCTGACGAAACAGAGGAGGAGGAGGCAACCAATACTTTTGCTGCTTAGAAGCCACTTGAGTTGAGGAAGAAGGAGTTTCATCTCTGACTCGCTTCTTGGAAGCATCGCACTTGAGTTTAGCAGACTCTTGTTTCAGTGTCATGTTGTAAAACTCATCGTACTTCTGAGGCTCGAAAAGCACGAGAGCTAGTTGAAGATCTTCTCTGAGGCCACCTCTGAACTGGTAAATCATGCTCTTCTCGTCGGGGACGTCCTGCTTGGCGAAACGAGCGAGCTTCTGGAACATGGTGTTATACTGGTAAACAGACAAGTTGCCTTGCTTCAGGTTGCGGAATTCCTCGCGCTTGCTCTCAACAACACTCTAAGGAATGTGGTGAGCTTTGAAGTCTTGACGGAATTCATCCCAGGTAATCACACGGCCTCCTCTGGAATCTTTGTATTGCTGAAACCATTCTGTAGCTTGGTCTTTGAGTTGGAATGAGGCAAACTTGACAAAGTCCTCAGGCCTGAAGTTGCTGCACTCGAAATGCTTGCCGATATCCACGAGCCAATCATCAGCGTATGTTGCCTCAACACAGTTGCTGAAGGTCTTTGGCTGATTTGCGAGGAACTGGTTGAGTGTAGCAAACTGATTCTGATTGTTGCCATGGCCATGATTCCCTTGGTTGCGCTCTTGCAAGATTTGCAAAAGCATCTGCGTGCTTGCATTGGTAGCGGCCATCACAGCTTGACATGCCTCCGGAGGTGGAGGTGGTGGTGGCGAATCAGGATTCGGAGTCGTGCGCGTTGGAGGAGCCATCCTGGAGAGGGTGACATCCGTTAGCATCTTGACAGACATATAATGAAGCTGGATCAAATGGATCAAAATTGCAACATATAGTCTTAACATCCGAACAAAATGAACGAATGCATTCCAATTGAAATGGTCACATTTCCATAAATTGAGAAGCCACTTAGATAGAGGTAGAAGAATAAAACAACAAGGTACGGACATGAACAAATACTTGGTGAGGATTACCCAATCACAAACCAAATATCCGCGGAAGAAATGCTAGAGCTACAAGAATTCCCACCTATGAAACTCCCGAACCTTTCCGGTTATGCAATCAGGTGTTGGGGATACAGGGGAAGCATAATATCTCACCCAAAGCTAGCAAATCCTACATCCAGTTGTATCCATCCTTCAACACATAACCAAGAAACCTTCGGAAATCATTTACCTCAACCTTCAAAAAGCATCCGTTATACGAGTTATGGCAATACTCCCGAACTCCAGCCCCAGTACTAGGTGGCGTCGAGGTTATCTCACCAACAACTGCATAAAAGAGATTTTCGATGTCGGCGAAACTCAGGTATTCCAGAATTGCAACGATAAAATTGTGATGACAACACCTCGGAGCTCAACTCCCCGGGACACTGCCACAACCCCTAAATGTCAGGAGGCACCAAGAATAATGTTCTCGTCACAAATCGATCGGAACGATTCCAAGATACCCGCGTGATCCTAATTTTTTTTTGTGAAATTTGAGAAGAGAAGAGTCAAAACTCTACATCAGGATGCCTCACCAGAGAGACGAAGGGACTGAGGAGTAAAAAGAAGTCCTACTCTCCGATATATATAATCCTAAATGACTCAAAACATTTTTCTAGACTCAGCAACGCCAGCGATTCGATCAAGCAGGGGGCTCCTAAGGTCGGGGAAGGCTCTGATTACCAACTTGTAACGCCCTCGATGTGTCTATATCTCCCACGTGTCGAAGCATGACTTAGAGGCATAACCGCATTGAAAGCAATGTCGCAAGTGAGGTAATCTTCACAACAACCCATGTAATAAATAAGGGGAAAGACACAT
The DNA here is from genome assembly GCF_003073215.2 of Triticum urartu. NCBI lineage: Eukaryota > Viridiplantae > Streptophyta > Magnoliopsida > Poales > Poaceae > Triticum > Triticum urartu. Next base: position 458,103,581 of record NC_053024.1, read on the forward strand.
AGTTGGCTTACACTCGCCACGTCACACAAATAGCATAAATAACATTACATTCATCCAAATACACTCAAGGTCCGACTACGGAACCAAAATGAAGATAAACCCCAAATGCAACATAGTCCCCGATCGCCCCAACTGGGCACCACTACTGATCATCTGGGAAAGACACGTAGTATCGTCCTGAGTCCTCATCAAACTCCCACTTGAGCTTAGTTGAATCTCCTGGAATGGTATCATCGGTCCCTGCATCTGGTTTTGGAAGGAATCTTTGAGTCATGGGGACTCAGCAATCTCACACCCTCGCGATCAAGACTATTTAAGCTTATAGGAAGGGTAAAAGGTATGATGTGGAGCTGCAGCAAGCGACTAGCATATATGGTGGCTAACATACGCAAATGAGAGCGAGAAGAGAAGGCAAAAGCATGGTCGATGAACTATGATCAAGAAGTGATCCTAGAACAACCTACGTTCAAGCATAACACGAGACCGTGTTCTCTTCCCGGACTCCGCCGAAAAGAGACCATCACGGTTACACACGCGGTTGATGCATTTTAATTAAGTTAAGTTTCAGGTTTTCTACAACCGGACATTAACAAATTCCCATCTACCCATAACCGCGGGCACGGCTTTCGAAAGATCAAATCCCTGTAGGGGAGTCCCAACTTAGCCCATCACAAGCTCTCACGGTCAACGAAGGATATTCCTTCTCCCAAGACAATCTGATTAGACTCAGCATCCCGGTTACAAGACATCTCGACAATGGTAAAACAAGTCCAGCAATACCGCCGAATGTGCCAACAAATCCCGATAGGAGCTACACATATCTCGTTCTTAGAGCACACTCAGATGAGACATCCTACGAGTAAAACCAACCCTCAAGTTGCCCCGAGGTGGCCCCGCAGTCTACTCGGTCAGACCAACACTCAGAGGAGCACTGGCCCAGGGGGTTTAAATAAAGATGACCCTCGGGCTCCGAAAACCCAAGGGAAAAAGAGGCTAGGTGGCAAATGGTAAAACCAATGTTGGGCATTGCAGGAGGAGTTTTATTCAAGGCGAGCTGTCAAGGGGTTCCCGTTATAACCCAACTGTGTAAGGAACACAAAATCAAGGAACATAACACCGGTATGACGGAAACTAGGGCGGCAAGAGTGGAACAAAACACTAGGCATAAGGCCGAGCCTTCCACCCTTTACCAAGTATATAGGTGCATTAAGATAAACAATATAATATAATGATATCCCAACAATAAACATGTTCCAACAAGGAACAAACTCCAATCTTCACCTGCAACTAGCAACGCTATAAGAGGGGCTGAGCAAGGCGGTAACATAGCCAAACAATGGTTTGCTAGGACATGGGGGGTAGAGGTTTGACATGGCAATATGGGAGGCATGATAAGCAAGTGGTGGGTATTGTAGCATAGGCATAGCAAAAGAGCGAGCATCTAGCAAGCAAAGATAGAAGTAATTTCGAGGGTATGGTCATCTTGCCTGCAAAGTTCTCTGAGTTGACTTGATCCTCGTAAGCGTACTCAATGGGCTCCTCGATCACGTACTCGTCTCCCGTCTCTACCCAAAGCAAGAACAATAAGCAAAAGGAACACAATCAACCATGTGCAATGCACAAACAACATGATGCAAAACATGTCATGATATGCGGGATGCGGTATGCGATGCATATGCATGATTCGGAAAGGAAAGATTGACCCTGGCCTCAACTTGGAAAACCAAGAGTGCCACTGGAAAGGTGAGTTGATTTCGGTCGAAATCGATATAAAGATCACCGGAATCGGATGCACGGTTTGGAAATGACAAGCAAAACAAATATGGCACCGGTCTGCGATTAACAGCACGAGACCATCTAAATGCATCAAGAACAACATGCTACAGCACTCCAACATGGCAAAAAAATACATGGCAGGGATCCACTCAAGATGCTTGACAAAAGATGAACACTGAGCTACGGCTAATTCACTCATTAGTAGGTTCCAACAAGCATGGCAAAAGTGCAAAAGATAACAGGTTACAGACTTAGCGGAATAATCAACAAGTCAGGAATTTAACATCAGGAAGCAAAGTTTAGAGCACGATAACTACATGCTACAGGAACAAATCATGGCAAAGCAAAGCATGGCATGAAGCTACTCAAAGCATACAACAAAAGTCCCTTACTGACCATAAGCCAAAAGGGATCAGTAAATACAATTGCAACCACGTGAACATAGCAATTATCGTTAACAGATTCAGACTTGGTGAAAAACTGGAGCATGGCAAAATAGATATCAAGTAGGCATGTTTACGGGCTCGATGCACTCACTACGAGGCATTGCGTGATAGACTAAGCATACACCCAGCAAGTAGACATGGCATAGAAGCTAAATATGGCAAGAGCAACATAATAGCATGTATGGATCAATTACAACAAGCTCGGCAAAATTGCTAAACATGTTAACAATCTGCCAGGAACATTTTATAGCAAAAGTAGAGCTCGATTGGCTCAAGCTAGGGTGCTCCATAAATGCAAACAAAGACATGAATGGATAGAGCACCACAATATCTACAAAACATCCTTACTGATCATGCTCAAAAGATGCACGGATCACTAGGTATCAACATGAACACATGGCATAAAAATAAGGACAGGGCAGAGACTTAGAATATTTCTAAGTCCCTGAAATCAGCAACATTAAGTAAGCTACTTTGCATGCTTGTGCTAGTCACCACAGAGATCACAAAAATACATGGCATACACCCCTGTAAAAATGGCATGGCATACTTCAAAACACATGTAGAGCTCAGGATCATAGCATGCACACATTAATCATGGCAAAAATGACAAAAGAGGAAAAGCTGATAACAGATCAGAAACTAACATCACATAGCCCTGTTCCAACAGCATTTAGGGCATCAAGATGACCCCAAATGAAAATGATGCAATGAGATGAAATTAGGTAATCGACGAGACGAACATTTTGATATGCTACACGCATGAATCGGAGCAACGGTGATGAAGTTATGATGCGTCAAAGAAAGCAAAAATAATTAGGGTTTCAGGCAAAAAAGTCAACCCTCGAATCTCAGATCTGGATCCGGTTGCACTGTAGCAGCTCGAGGTCGCCGGAGAAAATGGAGCTGCGGTGGCCGGACTTGTCGTTCGAGGAGGAGGAAGGAGACGGAGCCGGATCCGGGGAGTGGCTCGCCGGAGTTGGACTTGGCGCGGTGGAGGAGCTCGCCAGGACTCCGGCGGCGAGGTCAGGCGCGGTGAGGAGGAGCAAGGCGGCGGGCGGTGGTTGTCGCCGGCGAAGGGCAGCGCGGCGCCAGGGCGGAACGGCGGCGAGGGCGGCTGGGCACGGGGTCGGCGGCGTCAGGCGCGGGGACAAGTGGAGGCGGGCGGCGCGGATCTGGGCCGCGGGGCCGGTTGCGGGCTCACGCGGGCCGCGGCGGCAGCGGGCGCCGGTTGCCACGTGGCGCGAGCGGATAGGGCGCGGGCGGTGGCGGCGGCTTGTCCGGCCGGATTCGGACGTTGTCTGGCGCAGAGATGGGCGAGGCTAGGGTTTCGCCCGGATTTGGAAATGGGGGGTCTATTTATAGAGGTAGAGGGAGCTAGGAAGCTCCACTTGAGGTGTGGTTTGCGGCCACGCAATCGTGATCGAACGGCCTAGGTGATGGGAGAGGTTTAGGTGGGTTTTGGGCCACTTTGGAGGAGTGTTGGGCTGCAACACACACGAGACCTTTTTGGTCCCTCGGTTAACCGTTGGAGTATCAAACGAAGTCCAAATGGCACGAAACTTGACAGGCGGTCTACCAGTAGTAAACCAAGGACGCATGACAAGTCTTGGTCCAATCTGAAAACGTTTAACACCCGCACATGAAAAGAGGTAGAAAGGGACACCGGAGGACATAGGAGCGCCGGAATGCAAAACGGACAATGGGGAAAAATGCTCGGATGCATGAGACGAACACATATGCAAATGCAATGCACATGAAGACATGATATGAGATGCATGACAAAGACAAAATGACACGAAGGCAAAAACCCGACAACGAGGAAATAAAATAACTTAGTGCCAAAAATGGCAAGAGTTGGAATACAGATAAGGCAACTTACATCCGGGGTGTTATAGTTCATGGGCCATCGCCCCGGGAACTCCTGCACGTTGCTGAAGGAAATATGCCCTAGAGGCAATAATAAAGTTATTATTTATTTCCTTATATCATGATAAATGTTTATTATTCATGCTAGAATTGTATTAATCGGAAACATAATACATGTGTGAATACATAGACAAACAGAGTGTCACTAGTATGCCTCTACTTGACTAGCTCGTTAATCAAAGATGGTTATGTTTCCTAACCATGGACAAAGAGTTGTTATTTGATTAACGGGATCACATCATTAGGTGAATGATCTGATTGACATGACCCATTCCATTAGCTTAGCACCCGATCGTTTAGTATGTTGCTATTGCTTTCTTCATGACTTATACATGTTCCTATGACTATGAGATTATGCAACTCCCGTTTGCCGGAGGAACACTTTGTGTGCTACCAAACGTCACAACATAACTGGGTGATTTTAAAGGTGCTCTACAGGTGTCTCCAAAGGTACATGTTGGGTTGGCATATTTCGAGATTAGGATTTGTCACTCCGATTGTCGGAGAGGTATCTCTGTGCCCTCTCGGTAATGCACATCACATAAGCCTTGCAAGCATTGCAACTAATGAGTTAGTTGTGAGATGATGTATTACGGAACAAGTAAAGAGACTTGCCGGTAACGAGATTGAACTAGGTATTGAGATACCGATGATCGAATCTCGGGCAAGTAACATACCGATGACAAAGGGAACAACGTATGTTGTTATGCGGTCTGACCGATAAAGATCTTCGTAGAATATGTAGGAGCCAATATGAGCATACAGGTTCCGCTATTGGTTATTGACCAGAGACATGTCTCGGTCATGTCTACATTGTTCTCGAACCGTAGGGTCCACACGCTTAAGGTTTCGATGACAGTTATACTATGAGTTTATGAGTTTTGATGTACCGAAGGAGTTCGGAGTCCCGGATGAGATCGGGGACATGACGAGGAGTCTCGAAATGGTCGAGATGTAAAGATCGATATATTGGACGACTATATTCGGACATCGGAAAGGTTCCGAGTGATTCGGGTATTTTTCGGAGTATCGGAGAGTTGCGGGAATTTGCCGGGGAGTATATGGGCCTTATTGCGCCATACGGGAATAGAGGAGAGAGGCCAAAAGGAAGGAGGCCTGCGCCCCCCCTCTGGTCCGAATTGGACAAGGGGCGCAGCCCCCTTTTCCTTCTTCCTCTCCCCCTCTTTCCCCTTCTCCTACTCCAACAAGGAAGGAAGGAGTCCTACTCCCGGTGGGAGTAGGACTCCCCTTGGCGCGCCCCCTCCTAGGCCGTCCGCCCCCTCCCCCTTACTCCTTTATATACGGGGGCAGGGGGCACCTCTAAACACACAAGTTGATCTTCGTGATCGTTCCTTAGCCGTGTGCGGTGCCCCCCTCCACCATATTCCACCTCGGTCATATTGTAGCGGTGCTTAGGCGAAGCCCTGCGACGGTTGAACATCAAGATCGTCACCACGCCGTCGGGCTGACAGAACTCCTCCCCGAAGCTTTGCTGGATCGGAGCCCGGGGTGCGTCATCGAGCTGAACGTGTGCCAAGAACTCGGAGGTGCCGGAGTAACGGTGCTTGAATCGGTTGGACCGTGAAGACATACGACTACATCAACCACGTTGTGCTAACGCTTCCGTTGTCGATCTACAAGGGTACGTAGATCACACTCTCCCCTCTCGTTGCTATGCATCACCATGATCTTGCGTGTGCGTAGGAAATTTTTTGAAATTACTACGTTCCCCAACAGTGGCATCCGAGCCTAGGTTTTATATGTTGATGTTATATGCACGAGTAGAACACAAGTGAGTTGTGGGCGATATAAGTCATACTGCTTACCAGCATGTCATACTTTGGTTCGGCGGTATTGTTGGACGAAGCGGCCCGGACCGACATTACGCGTACGCTTACGCGAGACCGGTTCTCCCGACGTGCTTTGCACAAAGGTGGCTAGCGGGTGACAGTTTCTCCAACTTTAGTTGAACCGAGTGTGGCTACGCCCGGTCCTTGCGAAGGTTAAAACAGCACCAACTTGACAAACTATCGTTGTGGTTTTGATGCGTAGGTAAGATTGGTTCTTGCTTAAGCCCGTAGCAGCCACGTAAAACTTGCAACAACAAAGTAGAGGACGTCTAACTTGTTTTTGCAGGGCATGTTGTGATGTGATATGGTCAAGACATGATGCTAAATTTTATTGTATGAGATGATCATGTTTTGTAACCGAGTTATTGGCAACTGGCAGGAGCCATATGGTTGTCGCTTTATTGTATGCAATGCAATCGCGTTGTAATGCTTTACTTTATCACTAAGCGGTAGCGATAGTCGTGGAGGCATAAGATTGGCGAGACGACAACGATGCTATGATGGAGATCAAGGTGTCGCGCCGGTGACGATGGTGATTATGACGGTGCTTCAAAGATGGAGATCACAAGCACAAGATGATGGTGGCCATATCATATCACTTATATTGATTGCATGTGATGTTTATCTTTTATGCATCTTATCTTGCTTTGATTGACGGTAGCATTATAGGATGATCTCTCACTAATTATCAAGAAGTGTTCTCCCTGAGTATGCACCGTTGCGAAAGTTCTTCGTGCTGAGACACCACGTGATGATCGGGTGTGATAGGCTCTACGTTCAAATACAACGGGTGCAAAACAGTTGCACACGCAGAATACTCAGGTTATACTTGACGAGCCAAGCATATACATATATGGCCTCGGAACATGGAGACCGAAAGGTCGAGCGTGAATCATATAGCAGATATGATCAACATAACGATGTTCACCAATGAAACTACTCCATCTCACGTGATGATCGGACATGGTTTAGTTGATTTGGATCACGTAATCACTTAGAGGATTAGAGGGATGTCTATCTAAGTGGGAGTTCTTAAGTAATATGATTAATTGAACTTAAATTTATCATGAAACTTAGTCCTGGTAGTATTTTGCAAATTATGTTGTAGATCAATAGCTCGTGTTGAAAGATGTTAGTAGCAATGATGCGGATTGGATCCGTGATCTGAGGTTTATCCTCATTGCTGCATAGAAGAATTATGTCCTTGATGCACCGCTAGGTGACGGACCTATTGCAGGAGCAGATGCAGACGTTATGAACGTTTGGCTAGCTCAATATGATGACTACTTGATAGTTTAGTGCACCATGCTTAATGGCTTAGAATCGGGACTTCAAAGACGTTTTGAACGTCATGGAGCATATGAGATGTTCCAGGAGTTGAAGTTAATATTTCAAGCAAATACCCGAGTTGAGAGATATGAAGTCTCCAACAAGTTCTATAGCTAAAAGATGGAGGAGAATCGCTCAACTAGTGAGCATGTGCTCAGATTGTCTGAGTACTACAATCGCTTGAATCAAGTGGGATTTAATCTTCCAGATAAGATAGTGATTGACAGAATTCTCTAGTCACCATCACCAAGTTAGTAGAACTTCGTGATGAACTATGATATGCAAGGGATAACAGAAACGATTCCCAAGCTCTTCATAATGCGGAAATTGACGAAGGTAGAAATCGAGAAAAACATCAAGTGTTGATGGTAGACAAGACCACTAGTTTCAAGAAAAGGGCAGAGGGAAGAAGGGGAACTTCAAGAAGAACAGCAAGCAAGTTGCTGCTCAAGTGAAGAAGCCCAAGTCTGGTCCTAAGCCTGAGACTAAGTGCTTCTACTGCAAAGGGACTGGTCACTGGAAGCGAAACTACCCCAAGTGACTGGCGGATAAGAAGGATGGCAAAGTGAACATAAGTATATTTGATATACATGTTATTGATGTGTACTTTACTAGTGTTTATAGCAACCCCTCAGTATTTGATAATAGTTCAGTTGCTAAGATTAATAACTCGAAACGGGAGTTGCAGAATAAATAGAGACTAGTTAAGGGTGAAGTGACGATGTGTGTTGGAAGTGGTTCCAAGATTGATATGATCATCATCGCAGACTCCCTGTACTTTCGAGATTAGTGTTGAACCTAAATAAGTGTTATTTGGTGTTTGCATTGAGCATGAATATGATTTGATCATGTTTATTGCAATACGGTTATTCATTTAAGTTAGAGAACAATTGTTGTTCTGTTTACATGAATAAAACCTTCTATGGTCATACACACCAATGAAAATGGTTTGTTGGATCTCGATTGTAATGATACACATATTCATAATATTGAAGCCAAAAGATGCAAAGTTAATAATGATAGTGCAACTTATTTGTAGCACTGCCGTTTAGGTCATATTGGTGTAAAGCTCATGAAGAAACTCCATGCTGATGGGATTTTGGAATCACTTGATTATGAATCACTTGATGCTTGCGTACCATGCCTCATGGGCAAGATGACTAAGGCTCCGTTCTCCGGAGCGAGCAACTGACTTATTGGAAATAATACATACTGATGTATGCGGTCCGATGAGTGTTAAGGCTCACGGCAAGTATCGTTATTCTCTGAACTTCACAGATGATTTGAGCAGATATGGGTATATCTACTTGATGGAACATAAGTCTGAAACATTTGAAAAGTTCAAAGAATTTCAGAGTGAAGTGGAAAATCATCGTGACAAGAAAATAAAGTTTCTACGATCTGATCGCGGAGACAAATATTTGAGTTACGAGTTTGGCCTTCAGTTAAAAACAATGTGAAATAGTTTCACTACTCACGCCACCTGGAACACCACAGCATAATGGTGTGTCCGAACGTCATAACCGTACTTTATTAGATATGGTGCGAACTATGATGACTCTTATCAATCTACCACTATCATTTTGGGATTATGCATTAGAGACAACTGCATTCACGTTAAATAGGGCACCATCTAAATCCGTTGAAACGACACCGTATGAACTATGGTTTGGCAAGAAACCTAAGCTGTCGTTTCTTAAAGTTTGAGGTTGCAATGCTTATGTGAAAAAGTTTCAACCTGATAAGCTCAAACCCAAATCGGAGAAGTGCGTCTTCATAGGATACCCAAAAAGAAAATGTTGGGTACACCTTCTATCACAGATCCGAAGGCAAGATATTCGTTGCTTTGAATGGATCCTTTCTAGAGAAGGAATTTCTCTCGAAAGAAGTGAGTGGGAGGAAAGTAGAACTTGATGAGGTAACTGTACCTGCTCCCTTATTGGAAAGTAGTTTATCACAGAAATCTGTTCTTGTGACTACTACACCAATTAGTAAGGAAGCTAATGATGATGATCATGTAACTTCAGATCAAGTTACTATCGAATCTCGTAGGTAAACCAGAGTGAGATCCGCACCAGAGTGGTACGGTAATCCTGTTCTGGAAGTCATGTTACTAGACCATGACGAGCTTGCGAACTATGAGGAAGCGATGATGAGCCCAGATTCCGCGAAATGGTTTGAGGCCATGAAATCTGAGATATGATCCATGTATGAGAACAAAGTATGGACTTTGATGGATTTGCCCGATGATCGGCAAGCCATAAAAAATAAATGGATCTTCAAGAGGAAGACGGACGCTGATAGTAGTGTTATTATCTACAAAGCTAGACTTGTCGAAAAAAGGTTTTTTGACAAAGTTCAAGGTGTTGACTATGATGAATCTTTCTCACTCGTAGCGATGCTTAAGTCTGTCCAAATCATGTTAGCAATTGCCGCATTTTTATGAAATCTGGAAAATGGATAAACAAAACTACATTCCTTAATGGATTTAAAGAAGAGTTGTATATGATGCAACCAGAAGGTTTTGTCAATCCTAAAGGTGCTAACAAAATATGCAAGCTCCAGCGATCCATCTATGGACTGGTGCAAGCATCTCGGAGTTGGAACATGCGCTTTGATAAGTTGATCAAAGCATATAGTTTTATACAGACTTGCGATGAAGCCTGTATTTACAAGAAAGTGAGTGGGAGCACTACAACATTTCTGATAAGTATATGTGAATGACATATTGTTGATCGGAAATAATGTAGAATTATTCTGCAAAGCATAAAGGAGTGTTTGAAAGGAATTTTCCAAAGAAAGACCTCGGTGAAGCTGCTGACATATTGAACATCAAGATCTATAGAGATAGATCAAGACGCTTGATAAGTTTTTTTCAATGAGTACATACCTTGACAAGATTTTGAAGTAGTTCAAAATAGAACAGACAAAGAAAGAGTTATTGTCTATGTTACAAGGTGTGAAATTGAGTAAGACTCAAAACCCGACCACGACAGAGAATAGAAAGAGAATGAAAATCATTCCCTATGCCTCAGCCATAGGTTCTATAAAGTATGACATGCTATGTACCAGATCTATTGTATACCCTACATTGATTTTGGCAAGGTAGTACAATAGTGATCTAGGAGTAGATCACTGGACAGCGGTCAAAATTATCCTTAGTGGAATAAGGATATGTTTCTCGATTATGGAGGTGACAAAAAGGTTCGTCGTAAAGGGTTACGTCGATGCAAGTTTTGACACTAATCTAGATGACTCTAAGTCTCAATCTGGATACATATTGAAAGTGGGAGCAATTAGCTAGAGTAGCTCTGTGCAGAGCATTGTTGACATAGAAATTTGCAAAATACATACGGATCTGAATGTGGCAGACCCGTTGACTAAACTTCTCTCACAAGCAAAACATGATCACACCTTAGTACTCTTTGGGTGTTAATCACATAGCGATGTGAACTAGATTACTGAATCTAGTAAACCCTTTGGGTGTTGGTCACATGAAGATGTGAACTAATCACATAAAGATGTGAACTATTAGTGTTAAATCACATGGTGATGTGAACTTAGATTATTGACTCTAGTGCAAGTGGGAGACTGAAGGAAATATGCCCTAGAGGCAATAATAAAGTTATTATTTATTTCCTTATATCATGATAAATGTTTATTATTCATGCTAGAATTGTATTAACCAGAAACATAATACATGTGTGAATACATAGACAAACAGAGTGTCACTAGTATGCCTCTACTTGACTAGCTCGTTAATCAAAGATGGTTATGTTTCCTAACCATGGACAAAGAGTTGTTATTTGATTAACGAGATCACATCATTAGGTGAATGATCTGATTGACATGACCCATTCCATTAGCTTAGCACCCCGATCGTTTAGTATGTTGCTATTGCTTTCTTCATGACTTATACATGTTCCTATGACTATGAGATTATGCAACTCCCGTTTGCCGGAGGAACACTTTGTGTGCTACCAAACGTCACAACATAACTGGGTGATTATAAAGGTGCTCTACAGGTGTCTCCAAAGGTACATGTTGGGTTGGCGTATTTCGAGATTAGGATTTGTCACTCCGATTGTCGGAGAGGTATCTCTGGGCCCTCTCGGTAATGCACATCACATAAGCCTTGCAAGCATTGCAACTAATGAGTTAGTTGTGAGATGATGTATTACGGAACAAGTAAAGAGACTTGCCGATAATGAGATTGAACTAGGTATTGAGATACCGACGATCGAATCTCGGGCAAGTAACATACCGATGACAAAGGGAACAACGTATGTTGTTATGCGGTCTGACCGATAAAGATCTTCGTAGAATATGTAGGAGCCAATATGAGCATCCAGGTTCCGCTATTGGTTATTGACCGGAGACATGTCTCGGTCATGTCTACATTGTTCTCGAACCGTAGGGTCCGCACGCTTAAGGTTTCGATGACAGTTATATTATGAGTTTATGAGTTTTGATGTACCGAAGGAGTTCGGAGTCCCGGATGAGATCAGGGACATGACGAGGAGTCTCGAAATGGTCGAGACGTAAAGATCGATATATTGGACGACTATATTCGGACATCGGAAAGGTTCCAAGTGATTCGGGAATTTTTCGGAGTACCGGAGAGTTGCGGGAATTCGCCGGGGAGTATATGGGCCTTATTGCGCCATACGGGAATAGAGGAGAGAGGCCAAAAGGAAGGAGGCCTGCGCCCCCCCCCCTCTGGTCCGAATTGGACAAGGGGCGCAGCCCCCTTTTCCTTCTTCCTCTCCCCCTCTTTCCCCTTCTCCTACTCCAACAAGGAAGGAAGGAGTCCTACTCCCGGTGGGAGTAGGACTCCCCTTGGCGCGCCCCCTCCCCCTTACTCCTTTATATACGGGGGCAGGGGGCACCTCTAAACACACAAGTTGATCTTCGTGATCGTTCCTTAGCCATGTGCGGTGCCCCCCTCCACCATATTCCACCTCGGTCATATTGTAGCGGTGCTTAGGCAAAGCCCTGCGACGGTTGAACATCAAGATCGTCACCACGCCGTTGGGCTGACAGAACTCCTCCCCGAAGCTTTGCTGGATCGGAGCCCGGGGTGCGTCATCGAGCTGAACGTGTGCCAAGAACTCGGAGGTGCCGGAGTAACGGTGCTTGAATCGGTTGGACCGTGAAGACATACGACTACATCAACCACGTTGTGCTAACGCTTCCGTTGTCGATCTACAAGGGTACGTAGATCACACTCTCCCCTCTCGTTGCTATGCATCACCATGATCTTGCGTGTGCGTAGGAAATTTTTTTAAATTACTACGTTCCCCAACAGTTGTGTGGGCGGCCGGTGAGCAGACCTAGCTACCTCCTTAAAAAGGCAGGAACTTACCAGTCCAACCCGGTGTGCGCCGCTTAGTCGCTGACGTCTAATAAGCTTCAGCTGATGTATACGACGCAGAACGCCCATACAATGCCCACGTGATGGTTAGTGCTATCAGGCCAGAGGCCCCTCGGATCAAATATCCAAACCGTTGTGGATTAGGAACGCACGGTAACGAGCAGAGACTCACGATCGATGTGACCCCGTCGCCCCGTCTCGAGTACTTGCGGCAAGGGCTAAGAATGCCCGATCACGCCTCGTAAGTATCTCGTGGGCACCTTCCAGGTCAACCCAACTCCACATCACTCGCTATTAAGCTCGCGCGGGTACCCCTCAGGGTCGCCCGTCTTTAGTAACATGGTTCAGTGTAAAGTCATAGTAATCATAGTAACTAGGTGTCTAACACCAAGGGGAAACCCCGAGGAATCACCCCCGGTGAATTCCACTCGATGTTATCATCAAGGTGAATGTAAGAGGATCCACCCTCGAGGTCCACACTTGAGGGGTTGCACGACAGAGCCGTAACGGAAGTGGTTAAGGAGGAAATCACCCTCGATGACCATGAACGAATAGCTACACTACAGAGATCTCATCAGGAGTGATGTAAGAGGTTCCACCCTCGGCACTCGATGGTAACTCTGCAGAGTCAAGCAACAAAAGGGGTAAGTGATGTGCGGTGCCATGGCCCGGTCTTCGATCCCGTTGATCGGGTCTTCGATGATGAAGCAGGGGCAACAAGGACAAGGTGGGGGTCACTGATGGATCACTAACCAACCTATACTAAGCAGTTTAGGATAAGCATGTAGGTAACAATAAGCAGGTTACAAAAGCAGGCTATGCATCAGAATAGGAGCAAACAATAACAGTATCAAAATCTAATGCAAGCATGAGAGAATGGAATGGGCGATATCGGGATGATCAAAGGGAGGGCTTGCCTGGTTGCTTAGACAAGAAGGAGGGGGCGTCGGTGACGTAGTCGATCACAGCAGCATCGGCAGCCGCCACGGGGTCTACCGAAGAGAAGAGGGGGAGAAACAGTAAATACATAGCAAGCAAGTGCATAATAGGACAACAGGCATAGCTAGACGTGTTCTAACGCGGTCCTAGACGTTATAGGTGAAGGGGGAATTCAACTGGGAAGGTGTTCCCGGTTCTGGACCTGTGTTAGATAGATGACCGGAGGGGGAAAGTTCCATGTTCAGATAGTTAGAGGCATCTGACAGGTATGTGGGTAGTGTATTCGGGTTCATCTCGTCGTTCTGAGCAACTTTCATATATAAAGTTTTTCGATCCGAGCTATGGTTAATTTTCTATGATTTTTCAAAGTTTTAAACATATTATGGAATTAAATAAATTATCAGAAAAGAAATACTACGTCAGCTTGACATCACTGTGACGTCAGCGGTCAACAGGACGGCTGACCAGGTCAAACTGACCTATGGGTCCATCGGGACCCACATGTCATTGACAAGGAACTAACAGGGTTTTATTTTAACTAAACAGGGTTAATTAGCAGGCACGCCCCACGTGTCATTGTCTAATTAACATAACTAATTAGTTTTAATTAAAACAGTTTAACTAGACTAATTATAAATAGGGGCCCGCATGTCGGTGGCCGGGGTTGGCCAGTCAGCGCGTTGTCTGGGTCAACCAAGTCAATGGGGCCCACTGGGCCCACTGGTCAGTCACACAAAGGCGAGGCCCACTGCGCCACGTCGGCGTCGGCGCCGGAGACAACTCCGGCGACCAAAAACGCGGCGGAGCTCGCCGGACTTGGCCGGAAAAACGCTACGGCGCTTCGTTCGGGGTGTGCTTAGGCTCGTTCGAACGAGCGTTCAACGCCGCATCCATCTACGGGAGCGGTGCGGCCGTAAACGGCCGGAAGCTACGGCGGCGAGCGGCGGAGCGGACGCTGAAGTTCGGCCCTCGCACGAACTGCGGCTAGAGGGCACGGCAGGACTACTGGGAAGGCTCTACGGGGTCCTGGCGAGTCCCGGAGCATGGTGGCGAGGTCGGGTGAGCACGACATCGACAAGGACGACGGTGACGAGCTCCGTTGTGGATTGGGCTTCGGGCGCCGATGGCAACGGCGGCTACGCTGATGGATCAGTGCGGGGGAGCAAGGGGAGAGACGTGGTGGCTCGCCGGGAGCCGTAGGGAAGTGGCAGTGTGCTCGGGGAGGCGCGGAGCATCTGGAATCGACGGCGATAGACGGCGGCGATCCGAGGAAGGAGAAGAAGATGGCGGAGGTGTGGAGGCTTCCCAACACGTTCTGTTCGGCGTAGTCGACGTCGGGGAGCCGTTCGGGCACGTCGGTGGGGCAATCGGGGCACGGTGGCCGCGGGATCGAGCGTCGCGGCGGCGAGCTCTCGGGCAAGCTCGCAGCGGGAGCGATAGAGAGAGCGAGGGGGAAAAGTGGGGGTAGCTAGGGTTTCCAGGGGGTCGAGGGTGGCCTTAGCCGCGCGGGGGGGGGGGGGCTCGGCGGATGGTCGCCGCGCGGCCATCCGCGGCCTGGACGAGCGCCCGGCGGCCACCGAGCTCGGGTGAGCAGTAGGAGGAAGGAGGGGACTCCAGGTGGGCTGGGCCGCACCTGTAGCTAGTAGGCCTAAGTGCACAGTAGAAATTAGGCCCCTTTTATTTTCTTATTTCTGTTTTCTGTTTTTCTTTTCTATTTGCAAAAAGTTTATCACCTAAATTATTTTTATAACATAAGGGAGCTAACTCATAAATTTCGGTGCAATATATCCTAGCACCAAAAACTAGTTTGGGTAAAATAGTATTTCAAAATTAAATTTGGATTAATTTTAAGGTTATTAATTGTTGTTGTTAGCCACTGTTTCAGGTTATTAGTGTCACTTAATTAATCCATAAAATGTTGGTTACAATTTTATAACTGCCTCTGAATTATTTTCCATTTAATGAACATTTTAGTTTTTGATTTGAACAACTTTTATTTTCCACTTTGAATTTAATTGAAGTTTGAATTGGGAGTTTGAAAATCTATATGATGCAAATCATGATTAGACACTGTTAAATTTGCTGACATGGCATTAACTAAGGGTGATCACTATAGTGTGATACTGGGGATGTTACAGTTTAGTACCTGCCCTTGATCAAAGCACTACTACTTACCCCACTGGCATTGCCCCCAACGTTCAATACCACAGGTCCTGGGTTCGAGACCCAGGCCAAACTTTTTTTGTTTGATTTTTATTTTTTTTAACAAAATTTGGTACATATGTTCAGTTTGCAGCAAATTGAGCAATACAAGTTCAGTCATAAAAATTCAGTGAGCCTCAAATTCAGCAAAGATGGACACAGAAACAAAAATGCAATGCTGCATCAAGTTCAGTTTGCATCAAATTTAGTTTGCATCAAATTACTAATGTCTGGTACAGTTTAAATGAGCTACACATTTGAGCTCTATTAGTTTCTTCACTGAATGAACTACATTTGAGCTCAATGAGCATCAAATTACTCAATGAACCATTTATTGAATGAACTACATTTGAGCTCTGCTAGTTTGAAACACTCAGATTTAAGTTTCTGCCAGAAAATCACTGAATCACAAGTGCAACAGCACTGATTCATCTGAACTCATCAAACTTGTTGACTATTTTCTTCTTGGGCACACGTCCACTTCTTGTTGGTGCACTTGGGCAAACTGATTCAACTCTTCTTTTCTTGGCCTTTTCTTGTTGTTTCTTCTTTGCTTCTTGATCTTGTTTTTCCTTCAGTGCAATAGCTCTCTTTGCTTCTTGATCTTCTCTTCTCTTCATTGTTGCCTCTGCCTTAGCTGCAATTGCTTCAATTGCCCTGGCCTCCTCTTCTTGTAATGCTGCCTTTTCTTACTGCTGAAGCTTCCATCTTTGCTTCTGTTTCCTCAGCCTTCTTCTCTTTTGTTGCTCTTATTCTTTTGGCTGCCTTATCTGCTCTCCTGATAGCAATTTCCCGCCTCTTTGCTCCTGCCTCCTCTGCTCTCCTCTCTGCCATCTCATTCATTGCCTCTAGTGCTTCATCTCTCCTGGCTGCCATCTGCCTTTCTTTGTCTCTTTGCATCTTCAACAGCTTCATGGTCAGATTGCCACCATTTGTAGCTGTTGTTGTATGTGCTGAAGCTTGAGAAGTGGATGCTTGTAATATGAATAATGAATCGGGCAGAGTGCCTTCAGTTTCTTCTCTATGTACAGGCCTAGACTGCTGCATCTTAAGAAGCATTGTATATCCAAAGTCTTGCACCTATGCATAGCCAATCATCACATGCTATCATCACTGGTGTATCATATTAAATACAACCTAAAAGAAATGGACCAAAAAGATTAGAATTTACCTGAAAAACAACTGGTGTATCATATTCATCCTCTTGTTGTTGCACTGGGCAATCATTCTGTGTGGCATTGACATCCTCCTGTGTAAGTTGGCCATCATCTTGTGTGACATGAACCTCCTCCTGTGACTTGCTCATCATCTTGTGTGACATGAACCTCCTCCTGTGTGACTTGCCCACCATCTTGTTGTGCCATAACTGGTTCATCATCAGACATATCCTCAGGAATAGCCCTTGGCCCCCTTCTCACTGATAGTTTTGGCAAAATGCCAGGTTTTCTAGTATTACATCCTTTGATGTTATGGCCCTGTTCATGGCAGTATGAACATGTTATTGTGCCTCCATGTATGGTCAGTACCTTTGTGCCATCTTTCTTTTCAATCTCATAAGGCTGCTTTCTCCTACTCTTGTTTGAAGGCCTCCCAACTTTCTTTTCATAGACAGGTTGTTTGATTTCACAAGCATTCATCTTCTCCCACTCACTCCTATCTCTGCAAGGCTTGATAATTGGCTTGTATGCTAACTTGAATGCTTCTATACTGTAGCAGGAGTGCACCAAACTCTCTAGGTCAATTCTCTCATGTCTACAGCATGCAATTGCTAACTCCACTAAGATCCCACATTTTGCATGTACAACTCTCTTCCTTTGGGTCAACAATGTATGTCTTGCTCCTGTTGTCAACCTGGAAGATGCCATCACCAGCCCCTGAAACCATGCATGTAGCTGCCAGCTCTATATTCTTTTCAATTCTTTTTCTTATTTTTGGGCATACAGAACCAGGCCAGTTCTTTGTCTCTTTTCTTTTGTTGTAGAATCTGACCATGAGCTGGGTTTTGATCTTCTCAATCATTGATCTGAGATGCATCTCCCTAGCCTCAAGAATATATTTGTTGAAAACCTCACAATTGTTGTTCAGAAGGATATCACACTTGACCAAGTCTCTTTGGAAGCCCCTAACCCAAGTGTTGGGTGGTAGCTGCTCAAGACATTTGTATGCTTCTAGGCTGATGACCTTCATTTCCTCCATGCTTGCAGCCCACAGCTCTGGTGTTGTGCTCCTTGCACACTTCCATAACTGGTTCTTAAGAACATCTCCTTTGTGTGTTTGCTGAAAATTCTGCCATATATGCCTAACACAGTGTTTGTGCTCTACATCAGGAAAGTGTTGCCTCACTTCCTTGATCAGCCCCTTTTGCTTGTCTGACATTATAGTCCATGGCTCTGTGTTCAGAATTCCCAAGTCACTCTTCAGGTTTGACAGAAACCATTTCCATGTGTCAGTGTTCTCTACCTCAACAACAGCAAAAGCTAGAGGGTAAATGCAGTCATTAGGATCCATGCCAACAGCACACAGCATAACACCTCCATACTTTGTCTTCAGGTGGCATCCAACCAAACAGATGACAGGCCTACAGGCTTGCATGAAACCCCTTTTGCAGGTATCCAAAAAGAAATAACAACTTCCAAATATGCCATCATTGACACCTACATAGAAAGAGCTGCCAGGGTTTGATCTTTTGAATTCTGCTGCATAATCCCACATACTGTTATACTGCTCTAACTCATCTCCTTCAATGACTTTCTTCACTAGTCTCCTGGCCCTTCTAAGTTTGCTCCTTGTTATTGTCATGTTCCAGTCCTTCTGAACAACCCTTGAAAAATTCTTCATGTTCATGTTTTCATCTACTCTGAATGAATCAAGATACTTTCCTGCCATGAAGGGAGTAGTCAATGACTTGACACTCCATTTCTTTATGCAGGTATGATTTGGGTTATACTTCTTGATCATGAAGCAGTTGATTCTCCCATCAAATGATGCATACAAAGATCATGGACACCCAACTTCACAAATGCCTTTAACTCTTTTCCTATCAATTCTAGGGCACTTGATGTCAACCCTTTCATGACAGCTATACTCCTTGATAACCCTCCTCAGTAACTCAACACTACCAAATGTCTGACCCACTTTGAACTCTGGTTTAGCCAGGTCCTCTTCGCTGAAACTTTTGAAATTCAGCTTAACCTTATCTTCATCGGATGAAGGCAAGCACATGTCCACATCTTCAGTAGGATCATCAGCTTCTTCTTGGACTTCTTTACCTTTGCCTTTGTCACAATCAACATTGTTGTCAAGCAAGTCATCATCATCTTGCAGATCAATGTCTGAACCAATAATTTGTGGAATGTAATCTTCATCTGAATCCTGCATTACTGAACAACAAACTGTGTCTGCTACATCCATGTTCAAACACCTAGAGGATTTCCTGAAGGAAATATGCCCTAGAGGCAATAATAAAGTTATTATTTATTTCCTTATATCATGATAAATGTTTATTATTCATGCTAGAATTGTATTAACAGGAAACATAATACATGTGTGAATACATAGACAAACAGAGTGTCACTAGTATGCCTCTGCTTGACTAGCTCGTTGATCAAAGATGGTTATGTTTCCTAACCATAGACATGAGTTGTCATTTGATTAACGGGATCACATCATTAGGAGAATGATGTGATTGACTTGACCCATTCCGTTAGCTTAGCACTTGATCATTTAGTTTGTTGCTATTGCTTTCTTCATGACTTATACATGTTCCTATGACTATGAGATTATGCAACTCCCGTTTACCGAAGGAACACTTTGTGTGCTACCAAATGTCACAACGTAACTGGGTGATTATAAAGGTTCTCTACAGGTGTCTCCAAAGGTACTTGTTGGGTTGGCGTATTTCGAGATTAGGATTTGTCGCTCCGATTGTCGGAGAGGTATCTCTGGGCCCACTCGGTAATGCACATCACTATAAGCCTTGCAAGCATTGCAACTAATGAGTTACTTGCAGGATGATGTGTTACGGAACAAGTAAAGAGACTTTCCGGTAACGAGATTGAACTAGGTATTGAGATACCGATGATCGAATCTCGGGCAAGTAACATACCGATGACAAAGGGAACAACGTATGTTGTTATGCGGTTTGACCGATAAAGATCTTCGTAGAATATGTAGGAGCCAATATGAGCATCCATGTTCCGCTATTGGTTATTGACCGGAGACGTGTCTCGGTCATGTCTACATAGTTCTCGAACCCGTAGGGTCCGCACGCTTAAAGTTCGATGATGGTTATATTATGAGTTTATGTGTTTTGACGTACCGAAGGAGTTCGGAGTCCCGGATGAGATCAGGGACATGACGAGGAGTCTCGAAATGGTCGAGACGTAAAAATCGATATATTAGACGACTATATTCGGACATCGGAAAGGTTCCGAGTGATTCGGGTATTTTTGGGAGTACCGGGGAGTTACGGGAATTCGTATTGGGCCTTAATGGGCCATACGGGAAAGGAGAGAAAGGTCTCAAAGGGTGGCCGCACCCCTCCCCATGGGCTGGTCCGAATTGGACTAGGGAGGAGGGGCTCCCCCTTCCTTCCTTCTCCTTTTCCCTTCCCTTTCCTTCCCTCCTACTCCTACTACTTGGAAGGGCTCCTAGTTCTACTAGGAAAGGGGGAATCCTACTCCCGGTGGGAGTAGGACTCCCCTAGGGCGCGCCATAGAGAGGGCCGGCCCCTCCCCTCCTCCACTCCTTTATATACGTGGCCAGGGGGCACCCCATAGACACAACAATTGATCCTTTGTATCTCTTGGCCGTGTGCGGTGCCCCCTCCACCATAATCCACCTCGGTCATATCGTAGCGGTGCTTGGGCGGAGCCCTGCATCGGTAGAACATCATCATCGTCACCACGCCGTCGTGCTGATGGAACTCTCCCTCAAAGCTCGGCTGGATCGGAGTTCGAGGGACGCCATTGAGTTGAACATGTGCAGAACTCGGAGGTGCCGTGCGTTCGGTACTTGATCGGTCAGATCGTGAAGACATACGACTACATCAACCGCGTTGATATAACGCTTCCGCGAACGGTCTACGAGGGTACGTAGACAACACTCTCCCCTCTCGTTGCTATGCATCACCATGATCCTGCGTGTGCGTAGGAAAATTTTGAAATTACTACGTTCCCCAATAGTGGCATCCGAGCCTAGGTTTTATGCGTTGATGTTATGCACGATTAGAACACAAGTGAGTTATGGGCGATATAAGTCATACTGCTTACCAGCATGTCATACTTTGGTTCGGCGGTATTGTTGGATGAAGTGGCCCAGACCGACATTACGCGTACGCTTACGCGAAACTGGTTCTACCGACGTGCTTTGCACACAGGTGGCTGGCGGGTGTCAGTTTCTCCAACTTTAATTGAACCAAGTGTGGCTACGCCCGGTCCTTGCAAAGGTTAAAACAGCACCAACTTGACAAACTATTGTTGTGGTTTTGATGCGTAGGTAAGAACGGTTCTTGCTCAGCCCGTAGCAGCCACGTAAAACTTGCAACAACAAAGTAGAGGACGTCTAACTTGTTTTTGCAGGGCATGTTGTGATGTGATATGGTCAAGACGTGATGAGATATAAGTTGTTATATGATATGATCATGTTTTGTTGAAGTTATCGGCAACAGGCAAAAGCCTTATGGTTATCTCTCTATTGCATAAGATGCAAGCGCCAAATAATTTCTTTACTTTATCGCTATGCGATAGCAATAGTTGCAAGAGCGATTGTTGGCGAGACAACCATGTGATGACACATTGATATAGATCAAGATGATGGAGATCATGGTGTCATGCCGGTGACGATGGAAATCATGACGATGTTTTGGAGATGGAGATCAAAGGCACAAGATGATGATGGCCATATCATGTCACATAT
This sequence comes from Triticum urartu, assembly GCF_003073215.2. Classification (NCBI taxonomy): domain Eukaryota; kingdom Viridiplantae; phylum Streptophyta; class Magnoliopsida; order Poales; family Poaceae; genus Triticum; species Triticum urartu. Next base: position 458,125,342 of record NC_053024.1, read on the forward strand.
ATTGATTGCATGTGATGTTTATCTTTTATGCATCTTATCTTGCTTTGATTGACGGTAGCATTATAAGATGATCTCTCACTAAATTTCAAGATAAAAGTGCTCTCCCTGAGTATGCACCGTTGCCAAAGTTCGTCGTGCCCAGACACCACGTGATGATCGGGTGTGATAAGCTCTATGTCCATCTACAACAGGTGCAAGCCAGTTTTTGCACACGCAGAATACTCAGGTTAAGCTTGACGAGCCTAGCATATGCAGATATGGCCTCGGAACACTGAGACCGAAAGGTCGAGCGTGAATCATATAGTAGATATGATCAACATATTTGATGTTCACCATTGAAAGCTACTCCATTTCACGTGATGATCGGTTATGGTTTAGTTGATTTGGATCACGTGATCACTTAGAAGATTAGAGGGATGTCTTTCTAAGTGGGAGTTCTTAAGTAATATGATTAATTGAACTTAAATTTATCATGAACTTAGTCCTGGTAGTATTAGCATATCTATGTTGTAGATCAATAGCTCGCGTTTAGCTCCCCTATTTTATTTTTGATATGTTCCTAGAGAAAACTAAGTTGAAAGATGTTAGTAGCAATGATGCGGATTGGATTCGTGATCTGAGGTTTATCCTCATTGCTGCACAGAAGAATTATGCCCTTAATGCACCGCTAGGTGATAGACCTATTGCAGGTGCAGATGCAGACGTCATGAACTTTGGCTAGCTCAATATGATGACTACTTGATAGTTTAGTGCACCATGCTTAACAGCTTAGAATCGGGACTTCAAAGACGTTTTGAACGTCATGGATCATATGGATGTACCGGGAGTTGAAGTTAATATTTCAAGCAAATACCCGAGTTGAGAGATATGAAGTCTCCAACAAGTTCTATAGCTAAAAGATGGAGGAGAATAACTCAAGCAGTGAGCATGTGTTCAGATTGTCTGAGTACAACAATCATTTGAATCGAGTGGGAGTTGATCTTCCAGATAAGAAAGTGATGTTTCTCCGAAGTCATTACCACCAAGCTGCTAGAGCTTCGTGATGAACTATAATATATCAGGGACATATATGATGATCCTTGAGATATTCGCGATGTTTGACACCACAAAAGTAGAAATCAAGAAGGAGCATCAATTGTTGATGGTTGGTGAAACCACTAGTTTCAAGAAGGGCAAGGGCACGAAGGGATACTTCATGAAACGGCAATTCAGCTGCTGTCTAGTGAAGAAACCCAAGGTTGAACCCAAGCCCGAGACTAAGTGCTTCTGTAATAAGAGGAACAGCCACTGGAGCAGAATTACCCTAGATACTTGGTAGATGAGAAGGCTGGCAAAGTCAATAGAAGTATATTGGATATACATTGTGTTAATGTGTACTTTACTAGTACTCCTAGTAGCACCATGGTATTAGATACCGGTTCGGTTGCTAAATGTTAGTAACTCGAAATAAAAGCTACGGAATAAACGGAGACTAGCTAAAGGTGAGCTGACGATATGTGTTGGAAGTGTTTCCAAGGTTGATATGATCAAGCATCGCACGCTCCCTCTACCATCGAGATTGGTATTAAAACCTAAATAATTGTTATTTGGTGTTTGCGTTGAGCATAGACATGATTGGATTATGTCTATCGCGATACGGTTATTCATTTAAGGAGAATAATGGTTACTCTGTTTATTTGAATAATACCTTCAATGGTCTTGCACCTAAAATGAATGGTTCATTGAATCTCGATCATAGTGATACACATGTTCATGCCAAAAGATATAAGATAGTAATGATAGTACCACCTACTTGTGGCACTACCACTTAAGTCATATCTGTATAAAACGCATGAAGAAGCTCCATGTTGATGGATCTTTGGACTCACTCATTTTTGAAAGGATTGAGACATGCGAACCATGTTTGTTGGTAGATGTGCATGAAGAAACTCTATACAGATGGATCGTTTGGACTCACTTGATTTTGAATCACTTGAGACATGCAAATCATACCACATGGGCAAGATGACTGAAAGCCTCGTTTTCAGTAAAATGGAACTAGAAAGCAACTTGTTGGAAGTAATACATTTCGATGTGTGCAGTCCAATGAGTGCTGAGGCGTGTAGTGGATATCGTTATGTTCTTACTTCACAGATGATTTGAGTAGATGTTGAGTATATTTACTTGATGAATCACGAGTCTAAATTATTGAAAGGTTCAAGTAATTTCAGGGTGAAGTTGAAAGATCGTCGTGACAAGAGGATAAAATATCTATGATATGATCATAGAGATGAATATCTGAATTACGAGTTTGGCACAGAATTAAGACATTGTGGAAATTGTTTCACAACTAATACAGCCTGGAACACCATAGTGTGATGGTGTGTCCGAACATCATAACTGCACCCTATTGGATATGATGCATACCATGATGTCTCTTATCGAATTACCACGATAGTTTATGGGTTAGGCATTAAAGACAACCACATTCACTTTAAATAGGGCACCACGAAATTCCGATGAGATGACACCGTATGAACTATGGTTTAGAGAAACCTAAGCTGTCATTTCTTAAAATTTTGGGGCTGCGATGCTTATGTGGAAAAGTTTCAGGCTGATAAGCTCGAACCCAAAGCGGATAAATACATCTTCATAGGACACCCAAAAACAGCTGGGTATACCTCCTGTCTCAGATTTGAAAGCAATAAGGGATTGTTTCTAGAATCGGGTCCTTTCTCGAGGAAAAGTTTCTCTCGAAAGAATTGAGTGGGAGGATGGTGGAGACTTGATGAGGTTATTGAACCGTCTCTTCAACTAGTGTGTGGCAGGGCATAGGGAGTTGTTCCTGTGCCACCTACACCAATTGAAGTGGAAACTTATGATAGTGATCATGAAACTTCAGATCAAGTCACTACCAAACCTCGTAGGACGACAAGGATGCGTACTACTTCAGAGTGGTACGTAATCCTGTCTCGCAAGTCATGTTGCTAGACAACAATGAACCTACGAGCTATGGAGAAGCGATGGTGGGCCTGGATTCCGATAAATGGCTCGAGGCCATAAAATCCGAGAGAGGATCCATGTATGAAAACAAAGTGTAGACTTTGGCAGAACAGCTCGATGGTCGTAAGGCTGTTGAGTGCAGATGGATTTTAGAAGGAAGACGGACAATGATGGTAAATGTCACCATTAAAAGGCTCGACTTGTCGTTAAGATGTTTTTCGACAAGTTCAAGGAGTTGACTACGATGAGACTTTCTCACTCGTAGCGATGCTAAGAGTCTGTTGGAATTATATTAACGATTACTGCATTATTTATGAAATCTTGCAGATAGGATATCAAAGCATTGTTTCCTCGACGATTTTTGAGGAAAGGTTGTATGTGATACAACCGGAAGGTTTTGTCAATCCTGAAAGATGCTAATAAGTATGCAAAAGCTCCAGCAATCCTTCTGAGGACTGGAGTAAGCATCTCGGAGTTGGAATGTATGCTTTGATGATGATCAAAGATTTTGGGTTTATACAAAGTTTATGAGAAACTTGTATTTCCAAAGAAGTGAGTGGGAGCACTATAGAATTTCTGATGAATATATGTTGACATATTGTTGATCAGAAATGACGTAGAATTTCTGGAAAGCATATAGGGTTATTTGGAAAGTATTTTTCAATGGAAAGCCTGGATTAAGCTACTTGAACATTGAGCATCAAGATCTATAAGGATAGATCAAAATTCTTAATGGTACTTTCAAATGAGCACATACCTTGACATGATCTTGAAGGTGTTCAAGATGGACCAGTCAAAGAAGGAGTTCTTGCCTGAGTTGTAAGGTATGAAGTTAAGACTTAAAGCTCGACCACGACAGAAGAAAGAGGAAGGACGAAGGTCGTCCCCTATGCTTTTGTCATAGGCTCTATACGGTATGCCATGCTGAGTACCGCACCTGATGTGTGCCTTGCCACATATCTGGCAAGAGGGTACAAAGGTAATCTAGGAGTAGATCACCAGATAGCGGTCTAAATTATCCTTAGTAACTAGTGGACTAAGGAATTTTCTCGATTATGGAGGTGGTAAAAGAGTTCGTCGTAAAGGGTTACGTCGATGCAAGCTTAACACCTATCCGGATAGCTTTGAGTAGAGATACCGGATACGTATAATGGAGCAACAATTTAGAATAGCTCCAAGTAGAACAGTTATTTGAAATGGATCCAAATATAGCGTAGTAGCTGCATCTACAAGATGACATAGAGATTTGCGAAGTACATACGGATCTGAAAAATTCAGACCCGTTGACTATAACATCTCTCACAAGCATAACATGTTCAAACCCAGAACTCATCGAGTGTTAATCACATGGTAATGTGAACTAGATTATTGACTCTAGTAAACTCTTTGGGTGTTAGTCACATGGGGATGTGACCTTGAGTGTTAATCACATATCGATGTGAACTGGATTATTGACTCTAGTGCAAGTGGGAGACTGTTGGAAATATGCCCTAGAGGCAATAATAAATTAGTTATTATTATATTTCCTTGTTCATGATAATCGTTTATTATCCATGCTAGAATTGTATTGATAGGAAACTCAGATACATGTGTGGATACATAGACAACACCATGTCCCTAGTAAGCCTCTAGTTGACTAGCTCGTTGATCAATAGATGGTTACGGTTTCCTGACCATGGACATTGGATGTCATTGATAACGGGATCACATCATTAGGAGAATGATGTGATGGACAAGACCCAATCCTAAGCCTAGCATAAGATCGTGTAATTCGTATGCTAAAGCTTTTCTAATGTCAAGTATCATTTCTTAGACCATGAGATTGTGCAACTCACGCATACCGTAGGAGTGCTTTGGGCGTGCCAAACATCACAACGTAACTGGGTGGCTATAAAGGTGCACTAGGGGTATCTCCGAAAGTGTCTGTTGGGTTGGCACGAAATCGAGACTGGGATTTGTCACTCCGTGTAAAGGGAGAGGTATCTCTGGGCCCACTCGGTAGGACATCATCATAATGTGCACAATGTGATCAAGGAGTTGAGGATGATGTGTTACGGAACGAGTAAAGAGACTTGCCGGTAACGAGATTGAACAAGGTATCGGGATACCGACGATCGAATCTCGGGCAAGTATCATACCGATAGACAAAGGGAATTGAATACGGGATTGATTAAGTCCTTGACATCGTGGTTCATCCGATGAGATCATCGTGGAACATGTGGGAGCCAACATGGGTATCCAGATCCCGCTGTTGGTTATTGACCGGAGAACGTCTCGGTCATGTCTGCATGTCTCCCGAACCCGTAGGGTCTACACACTTAAGGTTTGATGATGCTAGGGTTATAAGGAATAGATATACGTGGTTACCGAATGTTGTTCGGAGTCCCGGATGAGATCCCGGACGTCACGAGGAGTTCCGGAATGGTCCGGAGGTAAAGATTTATATATGGGAAGTCCTGTTTTGGTCACCGGAAAAGTTTCGGGGTTTATCGGTAACGTACCGGGACCACCGGGAGGGTCCCGGGGGTCCACCAAGTGGGGCCACAAGCCTCGGAGTGCTGCATGGGCCAAGTATGGGAGGGGACCAGCCCCAGGTGGGGCTGGTGCGCCCCCCACAAGGGCCCTAGGCGCATGGAAGAGTCGGAAGGGGGCAAACCCTAAAGGGGATGGGCCTTAGGGCCCATCTAGTGGCGCCTCCCTCCCATATCCCCTCTTGGCCGCCACCCTTGTCCCCATCTAGGGCTGCCGCCCCCCTAGGGGTGGGAACCCCTAGAGGGGGCGCAGCCCCTCCCCTTCCCTATATATATGAGGCATGGGCTGCCCTAACAACACGCGATTCGATCTCTCGTTGGTGCAGCCCTGCATCTCTCTCTCCCTCCTCTTCTGTGGTGCTTGGCGAAGCCCTGCAGGATTGCCACGCTCCTCCATCACCACCACGCCGTTGTGCTGCTGCTGGATGGAGTCTTCCTCAACCTCTCCCTCTCTCCTTGCTGGATCAAGGCGTGGGAGACGTCACCGGGCTGTACGTGTGTTGAACGCGGAGGTGCCGTGCGTTCGGCACTTGGTCATCGGTGATTTGAATCACGACGAGTACGACTCCATCAACCCCGTTCACTTGAACGCTTCCGCTTAGCGATCTACAAGGGTATGTAGATGCACTCTCCTTCCCCTCGTTGCTAGTCTCTCCATAGATAGATCTTGGTGACACGTGATTTGAATCACGATGAGTACGACTCCATCAACCCCGTTCACTTGAACGCTTCCGCTTAGCGATCTACAAGGGTATGTAGATGCACTCTCCTTCCCCTCGTTGCTGGTCTCTCCATAGATTGATCTTGGTGACACGTAGGAAAATTTTGAATTTCTGCCTACGTTCCCCAACACTACTTGGCACAAACACTAATTAAACACAAAAAAACACAACCAAAACAGAGGCTAGATATATTTATTTATTACTAAACAGGAGCAAAAAGCAAGGAATAAAAATAAAATGGTTGCCTCCCAACAAGCGCTATCGTTTAGCGCCCCTAAGCTAGGCATAAAAGCAAGGATAGATCTTGGTATTGCCATCTTGGTAGGCAATTCTTGGATGAGGCATCTATTTACCTTTGGAATTTCTTCCTTTCTAGTGATTATCAAACTTTTAGGCACAAGATCGAAAAATTCATTTGTAGCAATTGGTTCCTTAATGATAGCAAAAAGATTGGGATGAATACTTATAGATTTAAGATCCGCAGTTTCCTTACTAGATGGATTCACCCTTATTTTTAGGAACATACATAAGCTTGGCAATTTTAGTAGGAGGACTTGGAGTATTCTTATCGGAAGAAAAAGCGGTTCCCAAGTTTGTAATGATACCCTCAAGTTTATCAATTCTAGTAGAATCTAAGTTTATCTTCTCATTAACTATGGGTTCCTTTTCCTTAATATTTTTCAAAGTCATTCCTACCTTAGATCCATATTGAGTAATTTGATTGTGGATCTTTTTATCTAGATTTTCAATTGATTCAATAGTAGCAACTTTATTTTCAATAATATCAAGTCTTTGCATAACATGCTCCAAAGTTAACATGTCCAATGTTCTTGGTGATATGGGTATTACAAGAGTTGATCTACCACGAGACCAGAGAGGCTAAACCCTAAAAGCTAGCCTATGGTATGATTGTATGTTGTCCTACGGACTAAAACTCTCCGGTTTATATAGACACCGGAGGGGGCTAGAGTTACACAAGGTTGGTTACAAAGGAGGAGATATCCATATCCGTACCGCCTAGCTTGCCTTTCATGCAAAGTAGAGTCCCATTCGGACACGAGACGAAGTCTTCAATCTTGTATCTTCATAGTCAATCAGTCTGGCCAAAGGATAGAGTCCGGCTGTCCGGAGACCCCCTAATCCCGGACTCCCTCAGACCTCGTCCGGCAAGTCACCAGGCCCTCTTCGCCGTGCAGAATGCCGCTCCCTACAGCGGCTACGGTGTCGCGCCCCCGCCCGCGCCCGCCTACGGGGCCGCGCTGGCCTTCGGCGCCGCCCTCGCGCCGGCTTACGGTGCTGCCCCCACGCCGGCCTACGGCAGGTTTACCCTTCTCAGGTCCCGCCGCCGTGGGACCCGGCCCTTCTTGCCGCTCTGCACTCCGCCCCGTCACCGAGCTCCTACAGTGGCGGCGGTGATGGTACATGGACTCGGGCACCACCGCTCACATGACTGCTCATCCCGGTAACCTCACGTCTACCACTCATGTTCATACTCCCACTCGCATCACCATTGATAATGGTTCCACTCTACCCATTACACATGTCGGTCATATGTCATTTCCTTCTACTTCTACTCTAGTTAACATGTCCAATGTTCTTGTGTCTCCTAACTCAGTCACTAATCTAGTTTCTGTTCGTCGTCTTGCTTGTGAGAATCCTATCACTTTTGAATTTGACGATATCGGCTTTTCTGTGAAGGACACCCGCACACGGATGGTACTCCACCGATGTGACAGCCCGGACGAGCTTTACTCGGTGCATCCCTCCGGCGTCACCACCACCTGTCGTCCCGCCGCCTTCGTCGCTAGTGTCGATCTTTGGCACACCCGCCTCAGTCACCCCAACTCCACCATTATGCGTCAGATTCTTCCGAGTTTTTCTTTCTCATGTAATAAGGTTGACAACCACACTTGTGAGGCTTGCCGTCTTGGTAAGCACGTTCGTCTCCCCTTTAGCGAGTCTACAAACATTTCCACTTTTCCTTTTCAGTTATTACATAGTGATGTTTGGACGTCCCCGGTTGCGAACAACACGGGCTATCTATACTATTTGGTGATATTGGATGATTTTACTCATTATGTGTGGACATTTCCTCTTCGGCGCAAGTCCGACGCTCTTGCCACACTCACAGCTTTTTATTCATATGTCACCACACAGTTCGGTCGTCCGATCCTTGCCTTGCAAACTGACAACGGAAAGGAGTTTGACAATGTCGCCATCCGCAATCTTCTTGCGTCGCACGACACTATCTTTCGCCTCACTTGCCCCTACACGTCCCAGAAGAATGGTCGCGCCGAGCGCGTCATTCGCACTCTTAATGACTGTGTCCGCACGTTGCTCTTCACTCCTACGTGCCTCCTCGGTTCTGGCTGGACGCGCTCGGCGACCGCAGCCTCCTCCATTAACATTCGCCCGTGTCGTTCGAGCTGGAACTACACTCCTCACCAACTCCTCTTCGGTGCGGTTCCATCCTTATGATGGTCTTCGCATTTTTTCGGGTGTCTCTGTTATCCTAGCAACGCAATCCCACTGCTCCTCACAAACTCGCCTCCCCAGTCGCTTCCATGCATCTTCCCTGTTATCCTCCCAAACCAAAGGTTACCGGTGCTATGATCCAGTGTCCACCCGCATTTTCCTTCGCGGCATGTGTACTTTGACGAGTTGGTGTTCTCGTTTCAGCAGGTACGTCACCCTCGGCATCTCCCGCGGTGCGGTTCGCCCCTGCCTCCTCCTCTGGCGAACCGCCTAGCCGCGCACTAGGCTCGGCCCTGCCCGCGCTCCCGCACCGGCGGCCCCCGTCGCCGGCCACGACCGCGGCCCCCTCGGCACCGCTGTCGTCATGGCCCCCGCTGCAGCCCGTCGCCGCGGTTGTTGGAAATATGCCCTAGAGGCAATAATAAAATGGTTATTATTATATTTCTTTGTTCATGATAATTGTCTATTGTTCATGCTATAATTGTGTTATCCGGGTAATACATGTGTGAATACATAGACCACAACACGTCCCTTGTGAGCCTCTAGTTGACTAGCTCGTTGATCAAAAGATAGTCATGGTTTCCTAACTATGGACAATGTCATTGATAACAGGATCACACCATTAGGAGAATGATGTGATGGACAAGACCCAATCCTAAGCATAGCTCAAAGATCGTGTAGTTCATTTGCTATAGCTTTTCCGAATGTCAAGTATCATTTCCTTAGACCATGAGATTGTGCAACTCCCGGATACCGTAGGAGTGCTTTGAGTGTGCCAAACGTCACAACGTAACTGGGTGACTATAAAGGTACACTACAGGTATCTCCGAAAGTGTCTGTTGGGTTGGCACGAATCGAGACTGGGATTTGTCACTCCGTATGACGGAGAGGTATCTCTGGGCCCACTCGGTAATGCATCATCATAATGAGCTCAATGTGACCAAGTGGTTGATCACGGGATCATGCATTACAGTATGAGTAAAGTGACTTGCCGGTAACGAGATTGAACGAGGTATTGGGATACCGACGATCGAGTCTCGGGAAAGTAACGTACCGATTGACAAAGGGAATTGTGTACGGATTGATTGAATCCTCGACATCATGGTTCATCCGATGAGATCATCGAGGAGCATGTGGGAGCCAACATGGGTATCCAGATCCCGCTGTTGGTTATTGACCGGAGAGTCGTCTCGGTCATGTCTGCGTGTCTCCTGAACCCGTAGGGTCTACACACTTAAGGTTCGGTGACGCTAGGGTTGTTGAGATATTAGTATACGGTAACCCGAAAGTTGTTCGGAGTCCCGGATGAGATGCCGAACGTCACGAGGAGTTCCGGAATGGTCCGGAGGTGAAGATTTATATATAGGAAGTCAAGTTTCGGCCATCGGGAAAGTTTCGGGGGTAATCGGTATTGTACCGGGACCACCGGAAGGGTCCCGGGGGTCCATCGGGTGGGGCCACCTATCCCGGAGGGCCCCATGGGCTGAAGTGGGAGGGGAACCAGCCCCTAGTGGGCTGGTGCGCCCCCCTTGGGCCTTCCCCTGCGCCTAGGGTTGGAAACCCTAGGGGTGGGGGCGCCCCACTTGGCTTGGGGGCAAGCCACCCCCTTGGCCGCCGCCCCCCCTTGGAGATTGGATCTCCTAGGGCCGGCGCCCCCTAGGGACCCTATATATAGTGGGGGGAGGGAGGGCAGCCGCACCCTAGCCCCTGGCGCCTCCCTCTCCCTCCCGTGACACTCCTCCCTCTCCCTGAGCTTGGCGAAGCCCTGCCGAGATCACCGTTGCTTCCACCACCACGCCGTCGTGCTGCTGGATCTTCATCAACCTCTCCTTCCCCCTTGCTGGATCAAGTTGGAGGAGACATCTTCCCAACCGTACGTGTGTTGAACGCGGAGGTGTCGTCCGTTCGGCGCTAGGTCATCGGTGATTTCGATCACGACGAGTACGACTCTATCAACCCCGTTCTCTTGATCGCTTCCGCGCCCGATCTACAAGGGTATGTAGATGCACTCCTCTCTCCCTCGTTTCTAGATGACTCCATAGATTGATCTTGGTGATGCGTAGAAAATTTTAAAATTCTGCTACGTTCCCCAACACCAACAGTGTGGCCAAAGGATATAGTCCGGCTGTCCGGAGACCCCCTAATCCAGGACTCCCTCAAGGAGTCTCAAAATGGTCGAGAGGTAAATATTCATATATTGGAAGGTTATATTCGGACATCAGAATGGTTCCGAGTGATTCGGATATTTTGCCGGAGTACCGAGTGAAAGGATCGATATGGTTGACTAGAGGGGGGGTGAATAGGCAACTAACAATTTTTAGCTTTTCTTTAACAATTTAAACTTTGCATCAAATTAGGCTGTCTAGATATGCAACTAGGTGAGCAACCTATATGATGCAACAAGTATAGGAACACAAGCAAGCAAGTGATATGATACAAATAAGCTTGCACAAGTAAAGGCACGAGATAACCAAGAGTGGAGACGGTGGAGACGAGGATGTGTTGCCGAAGTTCCTTCCCTTTGAGAGGAAGTACGTCTCCGTTGGAGCGGTGTGGAGGCACAATACTCCCCAAGAAGCCACTAGGGCCACCGTATTCTCCTCACGCCCTCGCACAATGCGAGATTCCGTGATTCCACTATTGGTGCCCTTGGAGGCGGCGACCGAACCTTTACAAACAAGGTTGGGGCAATCTCCACAACTCAATTGGAGGCTCCCAACGACACCACGAAGCTTCACCATAATGGACTATGGCTCCACGGTGACCTCAACCGTCTAGGATGCTCAAACACCCAAGAGTAACAAGATCCGCAAGGGATTAGTGGGGGAATCAAATTTCTCTTGGTGGAAGTGTGGATCGAGGCCTTCTCAACCACTCCCGAGCAAATCAACAAGTTTGATTGGCTAGGGAGTGAGATCGGGCGAAAATGGAGCTTAGAGCAACAATGGAGCTTAGGGTTGGAAGAGATTAATCAACAGGGAAGAAGGGGACCCCTTATATAGTGAGGGACAAAGAACCAACCATTATCCACCTACCAGCCCGCGGCCAGCGGTACTACCGCTCCAGGCCAGCGGTACTACCGTAGGGCCGCGCGGTAATACCGCTTGCTGCCTAGCGGTTCTACCGCACGGTCATGCGGTACTACCGTACAGGCCCGCGGTACTACCGCAACCCCAGCAATAGCAAGGTCAGATCTGAAACACAGGAGCTGAGGGCGGTACTACCGCGCCCCCATGCGGTACTACGCAAGGCAGGACTCCCCTAGCCAGGGGGGAGGAAACATTTGTGCCTACTTCCGCAAAGAAACGGAAGAAGCAAAAACCCGACATAGTAGTACTGCAGAGGGGCGGTACTACTGCCTGACAACATAGCACGGTACTACCGCGGAGCGAAAGCGGTACTACCGTGGTAGGCGCGGATGTAAAAAAATTACATCCGCCCCTACTACCGCGAGGGAGCGGTACTAGCCTAGTGGGCAACGGTAGTGCAGCTCCATGGGAGCGATTCCACCGTGGGCACCTACGGTACTACCGCGCCGCAGCACGGTACTACCGCTGGTGCCTACGGTACTACCGCTCACTTGGGAGCAGTACTACTGCGAGCCAATGCAGCAGCCAGAAATAAGGCGGCGAGAAAGTGGAGGATGATCCAAGGGAAAGGAGGGGACAAGAAGGAGACGTGTACGTGATGATTCCACCCAAACCTTTCCGACGCGGACCCCCTATTAATAGTACGGCTTTCCTACGACTCAAATCCACCAAAAAGAAACATAGAAAAGACGCCGTCTTCAACAGTCTTCGAGGGGCACCCAACCGTCTTGTGCCTGGTGATGAAATGTCTGGGATACTCAAGGCACACGATTAGTCCGCAAACGCGTTGTCATCAATCACCAAAACACCTTAGGGATAAATATGCCCTTACAATCTCCCCCTTTTTGGTGGATTGATGACAATACGGGATTTGCACAAGGGAAAGAATATTAAGAAACCGCAAACCCCTCCTCTCTAGAATATAGACGGGCTCCCCCTAGATGTGTGCCAACTAGATGGGTGCTTTGGACTGCACGGCACACATACTAGGATCAAAGATCCCCCTATATTATAGAGACAAGGCATATCTAGTAATAGGAAGGCTAACACTAGACAGGATAGCAAACATAAGTTAACTAAGGTAGATAGAGTGCATATGTCTTACACCATATGTAGGATAGGTCTCGAAGGCACAAACCAAATAAAAGAAAACGAGGCAAACGAGGTTCAAACGACAGAGACAAAGAAACCACACCAAGCATGACACATCGCAAATCCCTACACTCTCTCCCCCTTTGGCATCGAGACGCCAAAAAGACAGAGAGGACACCTACACACACGGGGTGGCTCAGGCAGAGAAGTCGTCCCACTGCTCCTCGTGCTCCTCGTCAGACTCAGCAGCGGGGATGGGCTCCTCGATGTCTTCCTCTGAACTGGTCCACTTGTACCCCTGCTTCGTCATCCAGGTAGCCTCTGGCGTGATGACGTCCTCAGAACCGCCAGACACATCCTCTCCAAAGAGCCTCATGACCTTCTTGTCACGGCGGCGACTCTCCTTGTCTGCCACGTGAGTCCTATACTGTCCCTTTGCCTGCATGCAGAAGAGAGTCTTCATCTTGTCCTTTAACTTCTTGGCCCACGACGGCTCAGAGGAAGGAGTGGTAGACCTAGCAGCACGATCCTCAGCAACATGCTCTGCACCAGCCTCCTCCTCACCAACAGCCCTCCTAGCAGAAGAAGCCTCAGCACGGGTGGTAGTGTTGGCCCAGTTGGGCTTGACGCGGAGGCTGATGGACTCATGCTGAACCCAGTTTGGAGCAAGGAATTCATCACCAGGGTACATCTTCTCCCAAGTTGTGGAGAGCAATAGAAACAGGTATGGTCCATATATAGGTACCTTGCGAGTGAACACCGCAAACCGAAGCTCACACCACATGATGTGTGAGACATCAAGTGGCTGAGTCTGAGATGAACGTGCCTCTGCACACAGGAGCAACATGTCCACTAGATAAGCATGAACCTTGTCCTTGTTGCCAATGCGTGGGAACAGAGTGTTGCGGAAGATGCGATGCATGATATCCAGAAAAGAGTTCAGCACCCAAGTCGACTTGCCATTGGGGAGCACCTTCTCAACAAGGAATGGCTGAAGCAGGTTCTTGTTGGTAGACTCAGAGTTGGCGTGGGGGCGAACACCAACGGGGGTGTGAAGCCCGTCATCAGGAATGTGAAGCAGATCCATGAACTCCTTCCATGTAGCAGACAGCTGACGGTCATTGGTCATCCAGGTCATCCTCCGCTCATCCCCGGGATGAAAGTAAACTGGGGCAAAGAACTGACAGATAAGCTCAGGGTCATAGTCAAGGTTAAAGGAGATCACCGGCTCAATAGCAAACTGCTCCACCAAGTCCAGAGCCTCTCCAAAATAGTCACGAAACTTGTCCTTCCGCATGTGATTCATGTCTATCCACTTAACATCCACGAAGGTATTATGCTTGTTCTTGATCACATCCAGATAGATGAGAGCCTGTTGCTTGGTCCAGAACAACTCGGTGCCTCTGAGGACAGCCCGAGGATTCACATAGGGATTGATCTTCCGGCGTTCGACATACTCAGTGACTGAAATCTCATCCATGCCCTTAGCAGGTTCCTTTTTCTTGATGGCAGTGGTCTTGACATTGCGCTTGGGGGCATTGGAGCCCTCTGGTGCTTCATCTTGGGGGTTGCGCAGACGCTTGGAGCCAGTGTCACGACTGGATTGGAACGGCGAGAGCCACCACCTGAGACACAAAGCGCAAAACACACACGACAAGCAAGAAGGATCAATGCAAACACCACAACAAAGCAAAAGAAACATGCAGAGAGCACACGAGATAATTGCCATGAGAGAGATTTGACCCCTACGGTAGTACTGCCAAGTGCTGCGGTACTAAGATTGTAGTACCGCTCTTAGTCGCGGTAGTACCGTGTAAGGTCACAGTAGTACCGCGTCTAGGAGCGGTAGTAGGAGCTTAGTGCCTCAGCTAGCGTGGTAGTACCGCGTCTGATGGGCGGTAGTACCGCACGAGCTAGCGCGGTAGTACCGCACCGGACGGGCGGTAGTACCGCTCATGAGACACGATAGTACCGCACCGCGTCAGATCCGAACAAGTTCAAATCTGAAAAAAAGCCCGCGAAACCGCGGTGGTACTATGGTTGGACAAATCTACCACAAGACAACATATCAAGTATGATTCCTACGCAACACGACTCTCCTACATCCTACACTTGCACAGATTTGGCCTAAAATCTCAAGAACAACAAGCATCTCCCCAAAAACCTAGAAGCGAGAGAACAACCAAGAAAAAGAGGGATTTGGGGAAAAACCTTGGTCCATGGCAAGAGGAAGTGGTGGGGAACGATCCCACCGGTCGGAATCCGAGGAGAGTGGCCGGAGACGGAGATCCGGCGAGGACCTCCGGCGCCATTCTTGAGCAAGAGAGAGAGAGAGACGTGGGGAGAGAGACGAGTGAATGGGTATGGGGAGTTGGAACTCCCCTACCCGAGTCATAACCCCCACGCTCACTCGATGGCGTGGTAGTACCGTGCCTCATCGTGGTAGTACCGCTCGGCGGAAGTACCGCACCTGAGCGGTAGTACCGTGCCCTGGCGCGGTAGTACCGTGCCTCTCAAAGCGGTAGTACCGCAGCAAGCCGCGGTAGTACCGTGGGCTCAAGAAGATGCACGTTTCAAGCACACGAAAAAGATATATTTGCACAAACACTCCGAGGCAACACGACACCACAAGACCATGCTACACACAAAGGCGGAAAGGCAAACGACAAAACGAAACAACCACGATACACCACCTCTCCAGAGAGAGGGCGGTGGCCGTAGCCACCTATGTTTGAGTCAATTGGTATGGCACCGCGAAGAATTATCCTTGGGCCCATGACCAAAACTCGTCTTTGAAGCACAAGTACCATCAAACATGGCTAATGTGAAAGACTTGATCAATTTATGCATAATGGGGGGAGGAAGAGTTTATTGAGAGAACAACACTCCCCCTACGTCCATGCCTACATCTAAACAAGACAACACGTTGAGTATGGTGGGGTGTGCAAGGGTTCAAGCAACATTGTTCGAATCAATGATATTTAGCTCATGCCTTAACTCGCGAAATCTTGCTTCATCCAAGGGCTTCGTGAAAATATCTGCAAGGTTATCATGAGTGTTGACATAGTTGAGCTCGATCTCTCCTCGCCTAATGTGATCCCGGATGAAGTGATACCAAATCTCAATATGCTTCGTCTTGAAGTGTTGCACCGGATTGAGAGAGATCTTGATGGCACTTTCATTGTCACACCAGAGAGGCACTTTGTCACAAATGACACCGTAATCCTTAAAGTTTGCCTCATCCATAAGAGTTGTGCACAACAACTACCGGCCGCCACATACTCCGCTTCGGTGGACGAGAGAGACACACAACTTTGCTTTTTGGAAGACCAACTTACCAAAGAGCAACCAAGAAATTGGCACCCTCCGGAAGTGGACTTCCTATCCACTTTGTCTCCCGCCCAATCAGAATCCCAATACCCTACAAGCTTGAAGTTTGCTCCTCTTGGGTACCATAAGCCAAAGTTTGGGGTATGAGCCAAATATCGAAAGATTCGTTTAACCGCCACATAATGACTTTCCTTAGGTGCGGCTTGAAACCATGCACAAATTCCCACACTCAACATGATATCCGGTCTAGATGCACAAAGGTAGAGCAAGGAGCCTATCATGGAGCGATATACCTTTTAATCAACCGCTTTACCATTGGGATCTATGTCAAGTTGGCACTTGGTGGGCATTGGAGTGGAAGCCGGCTTGACATCACTTAGCTTGAATCTCTTGAGCATGTATTGAGTATATTTGGCTTGGTTGATGAAGGTTCCTTCTCTTCTTTGCTTCACTTCGAACCCTAGAAAGAACTTCAACTCTCCCATGGAAGACATCTCAAACTTTGAGGTCATGAGAGCGGCAAATTCCTCATTGAAAGCTTTGTTAGGGGAACCAAAGATAATATCATCAACATATAATTGGCACACAAACAACTCCCCTTTGACCTTCTTAGTAAAAAAGAGTGGGGTCGATTAGCCCAACTTCAAAACCACGGTCTTGTAACAACTCGGTAAGGTGGTCATACCACGCACATGGGGCTTGTTTAAGGCCATAGAGTGCCTTGTCGAGTTGATACACATGATCGGGAAAGTAGGGATCCTCGAACCCGGGGGTTGCTTGACATAGACCAATTCATTAATGGGACCATTAAGAAAAGCAATCTTCACATCCATTTGTTGTAACTTAAAGTTATGATGAGAAGCATATGCAATCAACATGCGAATGGATTCAAGATGAGCAACGGGAGCAAAGGTTTCACTGTAGTCGATACCCTCGACTTGGGAGTAGCCTTGTGCTACCAAACGAGCCTTGTTGCGAATGATAATCACATGGGCATCTTGCTTGTTCTTAAATATCCACTTGGTTCCAATGACATTGTGGTTCCCCGTCGGTCTTGGCACCAATCTCCACACTTTGTTGCGCTCGAAGTTGTTGAGTTCTTCATGCATGGCATTGAGCCAATCCGGATCTTCAAGCGCCTCATAGACCTTGTGGGGTTCGACACAAGAGACAAACACGTGATGCTCACAATAGTTTGCTAATTGTCTACGAGTGCTTACCCCCTTTCTTAAGCTTCCAAGCACATTCGTCATGAGATGATCCTTGGTGGAGAGCTTGGAAGCAACCTTGGCGACACGACGCTCCAATTCCTCCTCGGGAGTGAGACGAGGAGTGGTCACTTGATCATCTTGAGCGTCGTCTTGAGCTTGTTCTTGTTCTTGAACTTGCTCGGAGGAGAGAACTTGACCTTGGGCATCACTTTATGTGTCAACACCGTCTTGAGCATGATCTTGCCCTTGGTCATGTTCTTGAGGATGAGGACCTTCATGTTGTTCTTCGGAAGCGTGTGGACCTTGGGTTGGTGATGGCTCCACTTGAGTGGAGCATTGTCCTTCTCCTTTGGCCACAAGGGGTTCCTCAATGGGTAGGATAAAGCCAACACCCGTTCTTCTTATGGCTTGAGGAGGAATTTCATCACCTACATCACAAGTGCCACTTTTGCTCCACTTGGGAGTTGTTATTCTCATCAAACTCCACGTTACATGTCTCCTCAATAAGTCCCATGGATTTATTGAGGACACGATAAGCATGAGAGTTTGTAGCATAACCAACAAATATGCCCTCATAAGCTCTAGCCTCAAATTTAGACAACCGAACACCTTTCTTGAGAATGAAACACTTACACCCGAACACCCGAAAGTACTTGAGGTTGGGCTTGTTACCGGTGAGTATCTCATATGGAGTCTTGTTCAAGCCCTTGTGGAGGTAGAGCCGATTGGATGCATGACACGTGGTGTTGATGGCTTCGGCCCAAAAGTTGTACGGAGACTTGAACTCCGCCATCATGGTCCTTGCCGCATCCATAAACGTCCGGTTCTTCCTCTCCGCAACACCGTTTTGTTGAGGGGTGTAAGGTGCGGAATATTGATGCTTGATCCCCTCATCACTAAGAAACTCATCCAAGGTGTAGTTCTTGAACTCGGTGCCGTTGTCACTTCTTATTGTCAAGATCTTTGCATTGTGTTGACGTTGTGCTTCATTTGCAAAGTCAATGACGGTTTGTTGGGTCTCGCTCTTCCTCTTGAAGAAATACACCCAAGTGTATCTTGAGTAGTCATCCACAATAACCAAGCAATACTTCCTACCCCCAAGACTATCGAAGGATGGAGGCCCAAAGAGATCCAAGTGAAGGAGCTCCAAAGGCCTCTTTGAGTAAATGATAGTCGTGGGAGGGTGAGCCTTCTCATGTAGCTTTCCTTCGATACAAGCACTGCAAGCACAATCTTTAGCAAAACTAACATTCTTTAGTCCACGGACATGGTCCCCCTTGAGAAGACTTTGCAAAGATCTCATATTGACATGGGCTAGACGGCGATGCCAAAGCCATCCCACATCAACTTTAGCCATTAGGCATGTCGCGGTCTTAGTGGGTCGCTCCAAAAAGTTAATCACATATAGACCATTCTCGACATGCCCAACGAAGGCTACTTTAAGAGTCTTGCTCCACAAGAGGGCCACGGTATCGATATCAAAGAAAGTGGCAAAGCCCATGATTGCAAGTTGACGAACGGAAAGTAAATTGTATGCAAGGGACTCAACAAGGATGACCTTCTCGATCGTGAGATCATGAGAGATGACCACCTTGCCAAGTCCCAATACCTTAGAAGATGAGGCGTCACCCCACTCGACATTGGTGGGCATAGATGGAATCTTGTGCACGTCCACCACCAAGTCCTTGCTTTTGGTCATATGATTTGTAGCTCCGCTATCAAGCAACCATGATCCCCCACCGGAAGCAAACACCTACAAGAGATCAATGCTTGGTTTTAGGTACCCATTTTGTAATGGGTTAGTAACAAGGGTCTTTGGAACCCAAATAGACCATTCAATGTATTCATGAGGAGAACCAACGAATTTGGCAAAGACATGCCCATCACTAGCACGACATAACATATAAGAAGGATTAAAGTCGTCGGCTTTGATGAGAGGAATGGCATTGCCCTTTTTGACAGCGCCACCCTTCGCATTGTTCTTCTTCTCCTTGGAAGCACTCTCTCCCTCCTTCACAAAGGTTTGCATGAGAGGAGGAGGTCGTTTGGTCTTGTCGTTCTTCTTCTTGTTCTTAGACTCGGGCACGTACCCAACCCCTTCCTTGACCACAACTCCCTTTTGGTTGATCAAGAGGTCATTGAGGTTCTTCTTGCCTTGTATGCAAGTCGCGAGACCTCTCTCAAGTTGCCCCTTTAGCTTAGCATTCTCCTTAACGAGATGCACATGCTCACAACACGGGTTAGTAGCATTTGCATTATCGATTAACATCATACAAGGAAAAGTGGCTTTTTCCTTGGTTAGCTTTACTTGAAGTTGATCATGAGACTCTTTGAGGCTAGCATGAGCACCCTTCAAGGCCTTGTGAGCCTTGTCGAGTAGATCAAACTCCTCTTTGAGTCTAGCAAGATCAGCCTCAAGTTCGGCTTTCTTAGAGTTTAGCACATGAGAAACAATGAGAACATGATCATAGTCTTTCTTTAACTTAGCATGATCAACGTTGTGTGACTCCTCAAGAGCCAAACGAAGACCACGCTCTTCCTCAAGAGCATTGGAAATATCCGAAATCTCATCGGCATAGTCAGGACTATGCCCTTCCATCTTAGTGATGGTATCTTCGTGAGCCTCGATCATGTCATTGGCTTCACCAAGTTATTCCAAGAGAGAAACAAAGTGCTTCTTGGATTTACCCTTAAGTTTGCCCATAAAGGCCTCAAACTCATTCGCCTCCACATTAGTTCCCTCATGTTCATCAATGCTATCCGTCGCTTGAGGTCAAAGTGTGGAAGTCCGGTCTTTGACGAATGACGGAGGACATGGCCTTGTGGTAGGGCATCATGGCCTTGAGGAATTTGCGCTTGATCCAATTGTCATCCATGTCCTTGCTCCTGTGATCTCGTAGTGAGACCGCGAGTTTGGTTACTCTCCGATAAAGCTCACGAGGTTCTTCATCGTCTTTCATTGCAAACTCATCGGCCTCATCTTGCACCACTTCATGGTTGGAGCGTTGAATGCTTGCGCTTCCCCGATAGAGAGAGACAGCACAAAGCCATGCGTCTTTGGCCAAGGCGAAGGGCCGAAGATGAGGTAGGTCTTCAGGTGGAATTGCATCTTGAATGATGAAGAGAGCATTCTCATTGAATTGATTATCCGCGGCTTCTCGAGGAGTGAAGTTGCTTGGATCATGCAGATAGAAACCTTCTTCAATGATTCTCTAAAGATTAGTGTTCACATGATTTAAATGGCGTTTAAAGCGGTAAGCCCAAGAATCAAAGTCCTCATTTTTCACAATCTTAGGGGGGCGGCATGATTCAAATGAGTGGAAGGAACCGGTCCACCATAAACAAGTGGTGGTTCCACATGAGCAAAGATACCGGCGCCATTCTTACCACTAGAAGGAGCCTTTTCACTACTAGCTTCCCCCTTATCGGAGGTAGCATCCGTCACCTTGTCGGTGGGATTACCCACTTTCAACGGCGCGGTGGATAGTTTAAGCCCTTCAAGGAATTTAGTAAACATGCTTTCAACCTCGGTCGTCATGGAGGTTTTCAATGTCTCCAAGGCCACATTGAACTCCTCACGAGAGACCGAGGTTTCCCCATCGCCCGTAGACGAGATCGGATTCACACCGGAGTGTTCCTCCACACCGTCTACGGTATCAACAATACTCTTCGGACGGTAAAGTCCTTAATAAAGAGACGGGGCTCTGATACCAATTGAAAGGATCGATATGGTTGACTAGAGAGGGGGTGAATAGGCAACTAACAATTTTTAGCTTTTCTTTAACAATTTAAACTTTGCATCAAATTAGGTTGTCTAGATATGCAACTAGGTGAGCAACCTATATGATGCAACAAGTATAGGAACACAAGCAAGCAAGTGATATGATACAAATAAGCTTGCACAAGTAAAGGCACGAGATAACCAAGAGTGGAGACGGTGGAGACGAGGATGTGTTGCCGAAGTTCCTTCCCTTTGAGAGGAAGTACGTCTCCGTTGGAGCGGTGTGGAGGCACAATGCTCCTCAAGAAGCCACTAGGGCCACCGTATTCTCCTCACGCCCTCACACAATGCGAGATATCGTGATTCCACTATTGGTGCCCTTGGAGGCGGCGACCGAACCTTTACAAACAAGGTTGGGGCAATCTCCACAACTCAATTGGAGGCTCCCAACGACACCATGAAGCTTCACCACAATGGACTATGGCTCCGCGGTGACCTCAACCGTCTAGGATGCTCAAACACCCAAGAGTAACAAGATCCGCAAGGGATTAGTGGGGGAATCAAATTTCTCTTGGTGGAAGTGTGGATCGAGGCCTTCTCAACCACTCCCGAGCAAATCAACAAGTTTGATTGGCTAGGGAGTGAGATCGGGTGAAAATGGAGCTTAGATCAACAATGGAGCTTAGGGTTGGAAGAGATTAATCAACAGGGAAGAAGGGGACCCCTTATATAGTGAGGGACAAAGATCCAATCGTTATCCACCTACCAGCCCGCGGCCAGCGGTACTACCGCTCCAGGCCAGCGGTACTACCGCAGGGCCGCGCGGTACTACCGCTTGCTGCCAAGCGGTACTACCGCACGGTCATGTGGTACTACCGTACAGGCCCGCGGTACTGCCGCAACCCCAGCAACAACAAGGTCAGATCTGAAACACAGGAGCTGAGGGCGGTACTTCCGCGAGCGCGGTACTACCACGCCCCCATGCGGTACTACGCAAGGCAGGACTCCCCTAGCCAGAGGGAAGGAAACATCCGTGCCTACTTCCGCAAAGAAATGGAAGAAGCAAAAACCCGACACGGTAGTACTATAGAGGGGCGGTACTACTGCCTGACAACATAGCACGGTACTACCGCGGAGCGAAAGCGGTACTACCATGGTAGGCGCGGATGTAAAAAATTACATCCGCCCCTACTACCGCGAGGGAGCGGTACTAGCCTGGTGGGCAACGGTAGTGCAGCTCCAGGGGAGTGGTACTACCGTGGGCACCTACGGTACTACCGCGCCGCAGCACGGTACTACCGCTGGTGCCTACGGTACTACCGCTCACTTGGGAGCAGTACTACCGCGAGCCAACGCAGTAGCCAAAAATAAGGCGGCGAGAAAGCGGAGGATGCTCCAAGGGAAAGGAGGGGACAAGAAGGAGACGTGTACGTGATGATTCCACCCAAACCTTTCCAACGCGGACCCCCTCTTAATAGTACGGCTTTCCTACGACTCAAATCCACCAAAAAGAAACGTAGAAAAGACGCCGTCTTCAACAGTCTTCGAGGGGCACCCAACCGTCTTGTGCCTGGCGATGAAATGTCTGGGATACTCAAGGCACACGATTAGTCCGCAAATGCGTTGTCATCAATCACCAAAACACCTTAGGGATAAATATGCCCTTACACCGAGGGGTTACCGGAACCCCCCGAGGGAAGTATTGGGCCTGTTGGGCCATATTGGAGGAGAGGAGAAAGGCTTCGCGAGGAGAGCCCCCCCCCTTGCCCAAACCGAATTGGACTAGGGGAAGGGGGCGGCCCCCCTCTTTCCTTCTCCCTCTATCTCCCTTCCCATTTCCCTCTTCGGTGGAAGGAAGGAGGGGGGGTCGAATCCTACTTGGACTAGGAGTCCAAGTAGGACTCCCCCCTATGGCATGCCCCCCTTGGCCGACCACCTCCTCCTCCCCCCCCTTTTATACGGAGGCGGGGGGCACCCCAAAGGCACAACAGACAATATCTTAGCCGTGTGCGGTGCCCCCCTCCATAGTTCAACACCTCGGTCATATTGTCGTAGTGCTTAGGTGAAGCCCTGCGCCGGTACCTTCATCATCACCGTCGCCACGCCGTCATGCTGACGGAACTCTCCCTCATCCTCAACTAGATCAAGAGTTCGAGGGACGTCATCGTGCTGAACGTGTGCTGAACACGAAGGTGCCGTACGTTTGGTACTTGGATTGGTTGGATCGTGAAAATGTTCGACTACATCAACCGTGTTATTAAACACTTCCGCTTTCGGTCTATGAAGGTACGTGGACACACTCTCCCCTCTCGTTGCTATGCATCTCCTAGTTAGATCTTGTGTGGTCGTAGGAATTTTTTTTGAATTACTACGTTCCCCAACATAGCTCATAATACAAATCGTCACCGAACGTTAAGCGTGTGGAACCTATGGGTTCAAGAACTATGTAGACATGACCGAGACATATCTACGGAAATAACTAACAGCGAAACCTGGATGCTCATATTGGTTCCTACATATGCTACGAAGATTTTTATCGGTCAAACCGCAATGACAACATACGTCATTCCCTTTGTCATCGGTATATTACTTGCCCGAGATTCGATCGTCGGTATCTTCATACCTAGTTCAATCTCGTTACTGGCAAGTCTCTTTACTCGTTCCGTAATGCATCATCCCATAACTAACTCATTAGTCACATTGCTTGCAAGGCTTATCATGATGTGCATTACCGAGAGGGCCCAGAGATACCTCTCTGATACTCGGAGTGACAAATCCTAATCTCGATCTATGCCAACCCAATAAACACCTTCGGAGATTCCTGTAGAGCATATTTATGATCATCAAGTTACGTTGTGAGGTTTGATAGCACACAAGGCATTCCTCCGGTATTCGGGAGTTGCATAATCTCATAGTCAAAGGAATATGTATAAGTCATGAAGAAAGCAATAGCAATAGAACTTAACGATCATTTTACTAAGCTAACGGATGGGTCTTGTCCATCACATCATTATCCTAATGATGTGATCCCGTTCATCAAATGAAAACACATGTCTATGGTCAGGAAACTTAACCATCTTTGATTAACGAGCTAGTCTAGTAGAGGCATACTAGGGACACTTTGTTTTGTCTATATATTCACACATGTATCAAGTTTTCGGTTAATACAATTCTAGCATGAATAATAAACATTTATCATGATATAAGGAAATGTGAATAACAAATTTATTATTGCCTCTAGGGCATATTTCCTTCAGTGCCCCGCTCCACCAGGCGCTATGCGTCACGCCTGGCTCGCAGGCGATTAGGGCCCGCGCTATTTTGCCCCCTAACAGGCGGAGACTTGTGCATCGCGGGCCCGGGGGCTACTGTCGGGCCCGTGGGACCGGGGATACCCAGGCCCGTCTGCCTTTGGCCCAGGACGTGGCGCATGTCAAGAGCCTAACGAGTGGCACACTAACAAGCGTCATGAGCAAGACTCCTCGTGAGGCCCTTGCCTCACGAGGCCCTCCCTCGGCTGGCGTCCCGGACGGACTAGGTGGCTCCACCAAGAGCCTTGCAAGCCCCCCCCCCCCAGAGGCTACCTCCCGAGGCCCCTTCTCAAAGGCAAGCAAGTCAAGGGCTATTCAGCTCGGTCGCGCGGTCCCGTGTCTTCATGTGGGTGACGCGCGCAAGAACGAACGGTGGCAGAGACCGTTCCAACAGGCGCTGATGAGGAGATTTTCCTTTTCTATGCTAAGGGAGCGAGATCAGCCCGTCGGTTCCCAAAGCAATCCCCAAAGGTTGCCCGATCAGTTCAAGAAGACCAAGATGACGGGCGCGCAGGGTGGAGGTCATCACCGAGCTCACTAGCGCATCATGGACGGTGGCTTTGCAGACGAAGACCACCTTTTCTCAAGATAGACTGCGCCCTGTCCCCCTTCCAAATTCCCGTTGTCTGGCAACCTTCCCGCCTATGTTTTCGGGGGAAGAGGACCAAGGCAGATATAAAAGGAGGGCAGGGTGCCGCTGGAGAGGAGGTCGACCACTGGATCATCTACCTTGTACTCACATTCTCTCTGACCAGTGCAATTCCAAACCAAACAGGAGTAGGTTTTTACACCGCAAGGTGGCCCAAACATGGGTAAATGTTGTGTCATCGGCTCGCTCCCGCTAGCTCGCTCTCGCTGTAGCCTCCCCGTGGTTAGCCGTAGGAAAGGATGGGGCGGTAGGAACGAGTGCATCCCAGAGTTCGAACCTTTGGGTCCCCGGAGCCCCGATTCCGACATCGCCTTCTCCATCTCCAAGCCCTGCTCCTTAGTGAGAATCGCGCATCGCAAGTGTGCGGCCCTCGGTTCATGCCACTAGTGAAGGAGAGAGGCAAGAAATTACGGAGGAGAACGACGGCTGAGGTGGAATGAAATGGGAAATGGTGGAGGTGGGTGATGTAAAGGACGTTCACGCGGGCTTGTTATAGAAAGCGAACAGTTCCACAAGCTGATGTGGTGACTAACCAAGTGTCGTGATCCATGCGGCTTGATCCGATGGTCAACGGAGTCCACCGAAAAAACATTTCCAAGGAACGTCAGCACGATAGCATTTGGGTAATTTTTTTGCGAAAAAGATCAGATCTAGTCAGATGCGAATCGAGCCGACTAAACTAGGACTGAAATTTGTGGACCACACGGTTTGCTTAACCAGATCGAAGCACCGGGGTGTCGTCTTGACGGCCAACTTGCTGTGCTTAACACACAATACGAACTCAAACCAAATCTATGAATGACGCTAATGAGCTGTCCGTAGTACGGCACGGAGATCTTAACAGTCCTGCAAGTGCATCATCTTCTTGATTATAAAAAATCCGAAAACGTGTCATGTGGCAAAAACTGTGGTAGTAGTACGTAGAGAGAGGTTGGAGCCCGACCAGAGACCGACCAGCGGCAGGGCGTCACAGTCCCCGGCTGGACCGAAACAAAAAGCAGGTGCGCGCACCCACCAAGCTACCTCACCTGTCGCTGCCACCACCCTCCAGCGCCTTAAATGCGCCCGCACCGCACCGCGCCGGCCGCGCGCGAGGCCGCCGTACCGTACCGCCACACCGCCGTGCTGGCTGACGATCGTGTCAGATCCAAATCGGCATGTGCTGCCGCGCTCACAGTGCCTGCACGAGTACCCCGGTCCGCGCCCGCGCCATCGATCGGGCTCCCGAGAGTCGGTTCACACCCCGCCCACGCGCACCGGCCGCTTTCAGACGCCGCCCGCCCCCGCACGGTTTTTTAGCCACGAGACACGGTGTCGCCGGCGGTAGCGTGTGGTATAAGCGTGGACGACGTGGAGGCCATGCTCGCTTTTCACATGGGACGTCGGGACGCAGAGCTGGCGCCGCGCCGCGTACCCTGGTCTCAGGTCAGGTCAGGCGCACCGCCACGGCATACGCAAAAAACCGGTGCACGAGCTGGACAGGGCAGGGCAGGGGATATTATCCTATGACGACGTGCGGCGTTTTCTGTTCGGATTCACACGCTTTATGGAGGGGCCCCGACGCTACCACTGAAGCACAAACCGTGACCATATTTGCATCGCTCCGATCGAACACTTGAAGAAGATATATGCAGACTCTGAAAGTTGATGCACACGAAAATGAATCATGCCCTGAAACAGCAAACTCGAACGGCGCGGAAATAGACAACCGGATGGCATGCGTAGCATGCACTTGTCATGATTGTGGCCGGGCGCTCTAAATATTGCTGCTGGACGCAACAGGAGTCGAGCGAGAGGCCAAACAGAAACGGTCTCACTTAAGGCATAGGTCCCCGGTCACCGTGGATCCCTTTTTATGATTGGATGCCCTCCATATGCGCCTCTCTTGCAGGGAAACGGAAATGGCGATCGATGATCCAAAGCAGTTCCCGATGCCTGGCCTGCCCCGACGTGCAGAGTCATGCACCGTCTCCGAACGGAAACGGCCCCACCTGCCGCTGCCAGCTTGACCCCGCACATGTTATTCCCTTGGTCTCATTCTCATCGTATGCCATGATGCAATGCCACCGCCAGCATCAGCGGCCGTCAGCTCGCTCTCGAGATCGAGATCGGGATCGGAGGGCGCGGAGCAGAGCAGAGATCACGTAGCGTCACGCTGGCGTGGGTGGGTAGGGTAGGGCCCGGTCAAAGGGCGACGTACACGTGTCATGCCCCATCCGTCTGAACGATTGACCGCGGCGCCGCGCTTTGACCCCTGCATGTGACCGGCTACCGCCGGTGCACGCCGCTGACTCACCCCGTGACCGTGGACCGTTCCCACCCCCACCATTACATTACAAATTACGGTGCCATTACTATACTCTAGCAGTAGTATTAGAATTATACTACTAGCTAGCTAGGTCTGGACTCTGAAGTCTAAGCATGGAGTATCCTGCGGTTAAAACCGAGAGGAAGAAACCAAAGGAGTGGGGAAGAGGCCAAGGAATGGACATCTATCTCATCTATCTCTTCTCTTTTGGGCCCAATCAATTAGCGGTTGTTTCTTTCAGAAAAGCTAGCCAAAAAGCCAATGGAAAAAAAAAATCCCCCCACCCAACCCCCCCCCCCCCCCCTCTCTCTCTCTCTCTGAATCCCCAAGATATAGCTAGGAGCTGCGCCCCCTCTCGCTCTCTTGCACACACACACCTCTCGCTGTCTCCTTCCTTGGCTTGCCTCACTAATCACTGCACCTCCACCACCATACCACCACTACTAGTACCTCCCCCATATGCTTGCTTCCCTCTCGATCCCTCCCCCCCTCCCTCCCGTTTCATAAGCCCACAGCCAGCCACAGCGCCAAGAACAATCGGTTCGAGTTCCCACAGGCAGCAAAGCAATACAGCGTAGCGCCTATGTCGGGCGAGTTCCAGTTCCACGACGAGCTCGCGTCGCTCTTCATGCAGCGGCCGGGGCCGGGGATGCAGCAGCAAGAGCAGCAGGCCTCCTGGCTCGCCGACTACCTGCAGACGCCCATGGACTACGATCTGCTGTGCAGGGCGCTGGAGCTGCCAGCCGCGGAGGACGTCGTCAAGAGGGAGCTGGTAGTGGACACCACGCCCAGCGGCGGCGCCCTCACCCCCAGCGCCGGCGGGGGGACGCCCAACGCCACGTCGTCCATGTCGTCCTCGTCGAGCGAGGCCGGCGGAGGCCTCTGCGCCGGAGAGGGGGACTCGGCTGGGAGGTGCAAGAAGGAGGACGGCGACGGGGAGGACGGCAAGGGGGGAGATGAGGGTGACAAGAGCAAGAAAGGGTGAGTTGGACTGCATTAATTTCTCTCTCTCTCTCTCTCTCTCTCTGTGATTTTCCGTGTCTTGATCTGAAATCTTGGGGCGTCCCTTTTGGCGAGTTCTTGGTCCTTCTGACTGCCTAATCTGGTTACCTGCCTCTAGTTCTTTTCTGTGATGATATTGGATCAAGATTTGGGGCCGGCTAGATTTCGCTTCCTTGAATTGCTTGCTAGCCATTCATTCATTCATGCCTTTCTGTTCTTTTTTTGTTCTTTATTCCCCTTTTAAGGTAGTTTGGCCGGCTGGCCAAGGTGTGAACCCGGCTAGGGTTTCACACCGAGCGCTCAAGCCTCACCCTGACAATCAAGAATAAATATAAATAAAAACATAAAATCTGATTTCGTGTCATGAACTCTTGATTACTTGCTTCATCTCCAAAATCTTGATCACAAATTTGCCTCTTGCATTTTTTCTACTTTTATTTATGCTTTGTTCATTTTTCTTCTTCTAGCCCATGGCCCCATCTTGTCAAAATCATGCCCAATAATCTCTAGAATGAAACCATGCCCAGTTAAGAGACCCTCTCCCATCTAGGATTTGCTCAGGTTCTACTTTGGTGCAACCTATCATATGTACGCATCTCCCAGAAAATCCAAAGAGCAGAAAAGGGGCAGCAAAAAGGCCGGGCACAATGTGAACCTCCTAAAAAACCATGTGCGCTCATACATAGACCACGCCAACAACCATGCATGTTTGAACGGGATCCCGGCCGGGAGGCCATACATATCGCAGTCGGTCGATCGATCGTAGTATGAACGAAATCTCTATCCACCACTAGGATTAGGAGTAGATAGCTAAGGTATCGAGACAGCCAAATGGTATACGATTCCGCCGCTTTCGGCTGCTGATATCTCATCTCACCGACGCGTAATCGAAATCTTTTCAGGTCTGCGGCGGCGGCGGCCAAGGGCGGCAAGGCGGCCAAGGGCGAGAAGCGGCCGCGGCAGCCGCGGTTCGCCTTCATGACCAAGAGCGAGGTCGACCACCTCGAGGACGGCTACCGCTGGCGCAAGTACGGCCAGAAGGCCGTCAAGAACAGCCCATATCCCAGGTACGTATCGACGTATGTACGTACTATACATACATAGGCAGTTGCACCGCATGTGCATGGGCGATTTTGGTATATACTGTATGTAGGGACGAAGAATGGTTATGTATGTGCTTGTGCTGATAATGGTGACGGGTGTGTGCAGGAGCTACTACCGGTGCACGACGCAGAAGTGTGTGGTGAAGAAGAGGGTGGAGCGGTCGTTCCAGGACCCGGCTGTGGTGATCACCACGTACGAGGGCAAGCACACGCACCCCATCCCCTCCGCGCTCCGCGGCAGCACCCACCTCCTCGCCGCGCAGGCCGCGCACCTGCATCACCAGCACCACGGCCACCTCGGCATGATGCCGCAGATGGGCATGGGCGGCCGCGCCGGATCGCCGTTCGGCCGGAGCAGCGGCGTCGACGTGCTGGGCGGCCTCCTGCAGCCGCGCGCCCACCACAGCATGACGCCGCCGATGATCGGCTCCGGTGCGGGCCACCAAGCGTCGACCCAGGGTCTGGCCGGCTCAATCAGCAGCGTGGCGAGCCCCACCGCCTCGTCTCCTCCGTCGCTCCAGATGCAGCACTTCATGGCGCCGGACTTCGGGCTCCTGCAGGACATGCTGCCGTCCTTCATCCACGGCGCCGGCGGCAACAACAACAACCAGCCCTCATCACCGTATGGGAAGCTTCATTAGTTAGCTAGCTATAGCTAGAGATAATTAAGAGATTTGGTTGGTTCTTGCTGCCTTATTAACATCCCCCAATCGATCTTGTTTTTCCTTGATTGCCTTCACTTCTTGATTTGTTTCCTTCCTCGATCGATCCGGTGCTGCGAGATGGTACAGAATGAGTTTTTTCTGGGCCTCGTATCATTTCGATGGATCTAGCTCGCTAGCTATCTAGCTCTCGTAGTAGTCAGTGTACTAGCAGTTCTTGTACATGAAAGTACCTAATTCCCCATCTCATGCATATATTGCACTCTGTCGCCGGTACTGGCCATGCATGCATGAGCTATATGTATGATAATTTTATGCTCCTTGTGTTTCCCCTGGCTCCATTAATGCAACAGTACTAAGAATGCGCATATCCATTTGCATGTTTGGTATGGTATTAAGGTTTCTTGCATACATGGCAACCGATCATGCATGATAGGCTTCATTAATTTGCTGTTGGTGGCAATTGTGGCAAGAAGAAGATCGATATGTACAACGATCTTGGCTAGCTAACTTGTCATGAACCCGTGATGGGATTGTTCCTGTGGTTGGTACAAAGAGTTGTTAAGGGAAAAAGCAGTGAGGGTCGTTTTGCTGCTTGCTTCTTTCTTGCAGGTAGTGATCACTTGACCAGGTCGCTCGCTCGCTCCAGGCGCTACCTAGCTAGCTAGCGAGCTGGTGTAGATATCATTACTCATCCATAGTGATGTGAACCTACCTGCACTGTAGACCCTGCTTGTGTGGTTTCTGTACATGTACATATGATTGGTGCAAGATTAAACTTGGATGTAGTCACTGATCGATGCACGTTACGGTCCATGTCTGCCTGAGTCATACTACGTATGTAATAGCTGGAGAAAAATCGATGATCCATCTAATATGATATATCGATTGATGTGAACCTAGCTAATTCAAACGTGGTTAATTTGGGTGTTAAATTTGGAGTTTAGACGAAGCTTGGGTGCAACTGTTGAACTGTGCGGTGATGCATGACTCGTACGTGCAGTCGTGCTCACCACGTTGGGGTTTAGAGCTAGCAACAGTGAATGTATCTTTTTTTGCTTTGTTTTTGCGAAGCAGTCAATTTATCTACTGACTAATCAGTTGCTATTTCGTCGGTTAGATGATTGACGTCTTCCCATAAAAAAAAGACATGCATGATTGACGCCTTCCAAATTTTGGTTCCATGCAATGTGCACTGGTCAGTCATGCATGTAGCATGAAATATAGTAACAGATATTTTTGCTTGCATCGATATATCTACCATGGACAAAAGAGTAGGTCAATTAGCTAGATCTATGATGACATGTGACATTTCGCTATTTGTGTGGAATGGTCCGGATATCCTTTTTTAAGCTTTTCCACCCTTTCCAATGCTACCTCATAATATTAAATATTATGAACCTCATAATATTAAATATTATGACTAAACAATGAACACAATAGTATGTGGTATTAGGTTTATTTATGGAAATGTTTATTTGAAATACTCCATCCTATATACTCCTAATAATTGGTCAAATATAGCTAGGTTTGATCTGAGCAGCAAGTGTGGAACAAATTGGATGCATGGTCGATTCTGATGTGCTAGTATGTAGCTTAAAATTTGGTCCCTGTAGCTGTAGAAAGTCAAATATTTCAGCTAGCCACACACACACACACACACACACATACACTTTAAATGGCTCTTTGTACTCTACTACTCTAGCTAGCTGAGGACGATTAGTACAGTCTCAAGCACACAGATTCTTTCTAACCCACTGGGATAGAAGTACCAGTACCTTTAGCTTTAGCAAACTTGTCTAGCTAGGAAGAAACATTAATACACATGTGACAGAATTCATGTTTGTTTAATTAAAGGTTGTCCATCGAGAGGAAATCTACTTTGGTGGCCATCCAATTAATTGGCTGGGCTAAGATGCTTGCACAGTGTGCATATCGACACAGTGCAAGAAATCGTCAAAGCCATGGCATGATCGCTCCCTGCCTTTGTTTTACTCCCAGCCAGTCAATCAAGAAGATGGTGGACCAGTTACATCCATATCCTCATTCATTTGTATGTACCTCTTGTACTACGAGAGAGTGCAATTGCAGCGCTCTTCGGAGCAATGAGATCATACATGTGATATGC
Source organism: Triticum urartu (assembly GCF_003073215.2). Taxonomy (NCBI): domain Eukaryota; kingdom Viridiplantae; phylum Streptophyta; class Magnoliopsida; order Poales; family Poaceae; genus Triticum; species Triticum urartu. The sequence continues at coordinate 458,157,658 of NC_053024.1, forward strand.
ACTGTTCTTGAATCTGTCTAGCTTGGTTAACTTCCTTTCTCTTCCATTTCGGACGCGTTGATTGATGAACTGGTATTGTGAGGCCAAGACAAACTAATACTTTCTCCGTCTCAAAATAAGTGTCACTGATTAAGCTTTGTTAACTTCCTACGTTTTCCATTCCGGACTTGTTGATCGATGAACTGGTGTTGTGAAGGCAAGAGAAACTAACAGTATATGCATAATTCATGGTAGTATTACTTTTGCCCTTTTGGGGTTTGATGAATGCTTTTTTTTGGGTAGTATTATAATATGTTTAGACATGGTCCAGCAGGTTAATCAGGTTGGAAGTCCTGGGACGCAACATTGGGCAGTGCTGAACTGCTGATAGCTACCAGAACCGGACTAGCTACTAGTCTAGAAGGTCAAAAGCATTAAAGGCCAAGGTGCAAGGTGTGCACCAACTTGCATGCCGCGATCGATGGAGCGTTTCTTTTTCTCCGGCACAAAATATAAATTCTACGGCGTAGACTCGTGTTCAAAGTCCACATCCAATAGACGTGTACGTCAACACCAATACAACATACAGTAACATTTTTTTTCCAAAACGGAGGCAAAAAATTTACCTCATCTCATTAATTAAGAAGAGTTTTGAATTACATGACCGACCGCCCGTAGACGCCCGAAACCGATAAGCCTACTCTCGTAGCATAAGAGAATTCAGCCGTTTGGCACCTGCCAACCCCCAAAGTCTGACCTCCGCCTTGATTCTAGACGTGATTACATTTGGCATGGAGGACCATCCTAAATACTCTCGCATTCCGCTCGTTCCAAATCTCCCATGAAACCAACATGACGAGAGATGCGAGGCCCTTTCTCACATTGCCATTGACGCCTACCATGTGATGCCACCAATCGTTGACGCTGTTGAAGTTACTCCAGTCGATGATGTCCACATCGGTCAAACCCATCCAAGTCTTGATCTCCGTCCAAATGCGTACCGTGTATCGACAGCGGAAGATGATGTGTGCCGCCGTCTCTGGCTCCCTCTTGCATAACTGGCATAGGCCGCAATTTGGCCATCCTCTCCGTTGAAGCCTGTCCGCCGTCCAAACACGGTCTTGAATGATAAGCCAAGCAAAGAATTTGTGCTTTGGCGGCGCCCAATTGTTCCACACTGCAGACTTCATTTTCGATGTAGTGGAGTCGTCGAGTTGAGCTTTGTAAGCCGACGATGCCGTGTACTCACCGGAAGGCGAAAGCTTCCAAACAATCTCATCATCCACCCCCTCATCAAGGAAGACCTCTCGTAATCCAACCCAAAGCTCATAGTATTCAAGGATGTGCTGAATTGTGAGCCCAGAGTTTGTGTTGATGTTGGCAATCCACTTGTTGAGATCCAAAGCCCTATGGATGGTGTCATTCTTGTGTTTGGAAATTGCAAAAATGGAGGGAGCGATGTCTTTTGGCTTGCGACCCCCAAGCCAAGGGGAGTGCCAGAAAGAGGCCCTTTGCCCGTTGCCAACAGTGATGGAAGTGCACTCATAAAATAGAGCCATTTCCTCTTCATCGCACGGATGCCCCAAATCAACCCAAGCTCTTTCCGCGTCCTTCCAAACCAACCAAGGCCATCTGAGCCGTAAGGCACGTGCGGATTTTTCCATGTCCAGGATGCCTAGGCCGTCCATGTCCTTGGGCGTACAAACTTTCTCCCATCTTATCTTACATTTGCCTGCAGAAACTTTATCCGTGCCTCCCCAAAGAAAAGCCCGCTGCAGCTTGACGATGGATGCCATCATTCCTTTGGGCACCACAAGCGAAGTGAGGTGGTGGATGGCCTGCGAAGTGATAACTGACTTTACCCACATGCTCCTCCCAGCCATCGTAATGTACTTTCCCTGGCCAATCATGATCTTTCCAGCAATCTTATCAAACAAATGCTGGAAGTCGACAACCCGCAAACGATGAATGGATAGCGGAAGGCCGAGGTATCGCAAGGGGAACTAAGCTCTGACCGCTGGGAAGGCACCCAGAATCATGTCAAGGTCGACATTGGAGCATCTAATAGGGGCCACCAAACTCTTGTTAATGTTCGTAACTAGGCCGGTGACGTTTCCAAAGCTTTGAAGTATGGTGGCAAGCATATCCACATCCTCCTTGATAGGCACCAAGAATATGGCAGCGTCGTCCGCGTATAGGGAGGTGCGAAGGCGGGCACCACGGCCACGTAATCTGTGTAGGTCTCCATTCTCTGTTGCCACGTCCAAGATTTGCTGAAGGGGGTTAATAGCAAGGACAAACAGAAGGGGAGACACTGGGTCCCCCTGCCGGAGGCCCTGCCCATGCTGGATAGGATTGCCAGGAACACCATTGAGAAGAACCCTCGATGTAGATGTCCGAAGAAGGGCCGTGATCCACTCACGAAACCTCAAAGGAAAACCTCTCCTCTGTAATAGGTCGAGAAAATATTCCCATCTAACTGAATCAAAAGCCTTCTTGATGTCCAACTTGAGCAGGAGCACATACAGTAACATAATATAATACTCACCGGAGAAAGGTGTATATATAGTATTAATTTGGTGAGCACTAGCTGTACTGCTTTGATCAGTTCTTGGCTAAAGAATTTCACAATTTTAATTAGGATTAATTTGTATTCCTCCTGTTTTTTTTATATTTATAAGATACCATTCAAGCTTGACCAGAACCGACAAATAAAATGCAGGTGTTCTGATACAAAAGTAACTAAACGGCGATGGGAAATTAGTACCGTGGAAAAAACAAAAACAATGGTATTACTTTTGTGATTCTAACGTGCCCTCCCTGGCGCGAACGATCTTTCACTCTGGGAGGCTCATTCGATCAAAGAGTGTTCCTCAAGAGATCACTCCCAGGGAATGTTTAGGAATTGGCATGCTATAATAGAGAGATTTGCCATGCTATGGCAGATAGATTTGCCGTGATAATTGACATATTATAGCAGAACGAATTGTCATACGTTTTAGGGATTTGCCACGTTGTAACAGAGAAAATTGCCATGCGTTTCAGGGTTTTGCCATGCTGCAAAGAGAGAATTGGCAGGCTAAGAAAAGGGAAAGTTGCGCACATGTTCAGAAATTGTCATGCTACGCAGAGAAGTTGTCATAATGATTCCAGTAATTGACATAATACTCATAGTTAGGGGAGTGCCATGCTACACACGGCATCATTCGTTAGGGAGGGTGCATGAGAGAGAAGGTTTACATCGTTCGCTCAGGAGGAGGCATGAAAGCGAACGGGGATTGCTATGTTGTGATCGCTTTGAGATTTGCGCACGGGATTGGACTCTCAAAAGAGCCTTTCCTAAAAACCACTCCCAGGAAACATTCGCTCAATACCATTCACTATTATGTACTTTTCCAAAGTAATATGCTCTGACTGTTGATCAAATACTTGAATCTTGGGACTAGCTAAATTGCGAGTTATCTTGGTCTTCTTTTGTCCATGACCATGAGCCCCGCTACACGTACGACGAATTTTCAGACGATGGGCGTACAACACTAGTCCATCAGCCTTGGATCAAGTGGGCAGATCAATATTGGATGCAGGATTTTACTATCGTACAGAGATCGTATACGCAAAGCGAAACCGACTATACATTTCCTGCGTGTGTAACGGAACTGTATGGGGGTAAGTTGAGAATTATTTGAGGGGTACAGTATAAAAAAGGGAGCAGGCAGGATGGACCGCAGGCGTCACGTCGTGCATTGATTGGCTTAGCTTGAACAAACTGGTTGGACAGAGGCATGTAGGAGTAGCTTTGAACGCAAGGGAAGTCAAGGCCACCGTTATAACTCCGGCCATCGCCCCGCTGCATACTTCCAAACGACATGGCCGGCGGCTGCTCTGCTAGAAAGGAAGGTCGGTCTCGCATCGCACTTCTTGACCGGCCCGGCCAATCTGACTCTGACTCTGCCCTGAGTCATGCAAAAAGAAGAGAAAATGCCAGTGGGATCGATATCCGAGAAGATCGAGATGGACCTACATACATCTCTGCTACGGTCAAGTATGTCTTTCCCCTTGGTCACCCGTATAGTACTACTCCTACTCTCGTGCTGCTACTGCTGCAGAGGTATGTATGTGATCGCGGCACGGAAGCATGTGTGTGTGTGGTAGCTTTGCGTATATATATATATATATATATATGATTCATTAGACGTGACAAGACACGTGCATTAACTATTCGGACGGTGTTGCATAGCGAGAGGAAGCTGGATTGCTAAGCCATCTGCGAAAGCGACGTCGCCTTTGTTGAGCGATCCAGCCATCCACCCATCCATCCGTTGGTTTCGTTTCAGGTTGCAGCCTTGAGGAAGACTCAAAGTGGCCGCCGCCGCCTCCGCCACCACCACGACGCCATCAGCCGCGGTACCGTCCCGGACGAGCTTAATGGCGAGCGGCCGTGCGATGGCTCCGTCACAGCAGTAGCCACAAACACAAACATATTATTATTATCTCCCTCCCAGGGACGGTCGTTCCGGGAATACTCCCGGAAAGCGAGACAAGGGAAGGAAGTTGGGAGGAGGAGGAGGAAAAACAGAAGGCCGTGAGGAACGTTTGCTGTCGGTGGGCTCGTCGAGAAAATGCCGGCCGTCGGCGTCGTACGGGTACGGCGAGGCACATCGAACGTCCGATTCGACGGACGGACGACGCGTACGTCATCAGATACGATCAGATCCCCCGGAAGCTGCAAAAACGTTGCTGGGCTACTGGATTCTGGACGATCTTACTAGCTAGGAGCAGTCAATCAGTCGAGCCATGCGTCGTTTCTCCGGCAGCGACGGTGCAGCGGCGAGATCTTTCACCGTTGGCGGTGAGAGGGAGTGAACCGCGCCGATGGGCCTGCGCGACGGCGATCGGCAGCGGGCCACGACTGGATCGAAAAAGACGGATGATGGCCGTCGATAGCAGCGAGCGGTTAACATCGGCCCGGCTTAACAATAAGATCATGAATTGACCCGTGCCGGAGTCGCCGTCGGAGTTCGGAAAGCTCATCAGCGCCAGGCCAAACCTGAAACTGCTCATTCTATCTCTCTGAAGTGAAACCATTCAGGTGTCCTTTTTTATTTCGAGGGTGCGGGATTTGCTCGGCATAGGCCCCGGAAAATGCGTTTCCATTTAGAGACCACCACTAACTAGCACGTTACTGGGCCGGGGGCAGCACACGAGGGTTCCGGGGGAGCTCCGTCGGATGTTTAGCCGATCCTGCCAAAGGAATGCTTGTTAGATTTGAGCCAGACAGTGATACCTTACTAACCCCCTTCACCGTCACCAGTGTTTCACAGCAAAAGCAATTCCTGCATTCAGGGCATGGCGGTTTTGTGAAGTTTAATGACTTCTAACAACGGGAAAAAATTAGGTCGAGAAGGATAACGGGCGATGCCTAATAACAATAGAAAAAGCTATGGCATAGCAACAGGGAATGGCTATAAAAACAGCAGACCTAGAACTCCTGAACCAGTGTTTCTGTTTCTACGGAGGGCGGCGCGAGGAATGGCATTTTCTCTTATTTCCTCTACCATAACTTACGGGGCTACAAATATATATAGATACCCGAAATAAATGAACCGAAAGAGGAGATTGAAGCTTAACAGCTCACATTATTGCTGATGAATAGGGTAAAGTCACCGTTTCTCCGGTTATTCAGCTTGCACAGATTCTAGAAGGCTCATCACGGTTTCCCTGTCAGGCATGCTGGGAATGGCTCCCTTCACTCCAACACACAGTGAGGCAGCGGCAGCTGAAATGCAAGAAGAAGAAGAAACTCAAATCAACATGTCAACAATAGATCAGAACCAACAATTTGACTGGAGGGTGCTTTTAGTACCAGCAAATCGCATGCACTCTTTCTTGGGCTTCCCCTCCACCAGAGCTACAGCAAAAGCTGAGGTGAAGGTGTCACCAGCGCCGGTGGTGTCTACTACTTCTGTGGCGGGTATTATCGCCTGCCTAATTGGCTCCTCTCCCTCCACAAACAGAGCAGATCCTTGTGACCCAAGTTTAACCAAAACTTCTTTCACACCCTGCATGCAGGAAATAGCATCAATGTCCTCCTACCATAAGGTTCAATGCATTCAGAGCTTCCGTAGAAGATTTAAATAGCAATGCATCTCGCCGATGGAATATATCAAGTGGAAACTGCTAGCCTTTATAGCAAACAAAAGAGTACAATTTGAACATGTTATCGTAAAGAAACCACAATATAAGGTAAACAAAAACAGGGAATTGACAGGAAAACAATTAGTTGTAAATCAAATCCTCGTACTGGCAGCTTAAAGTGGAATATGAAGCCCATATACTGTTGAAACATGGTAATGGAAAGCCATGAAGTGGGAATAGGGGCAAATGCTATCAACATATAACAACACAGACGTCTGCAACTTCATCGCTTTGTGACTGTAAAAAGAGGAAAATATATCAATTATGCGCTACACTTCTTTTCTTACTTCAATATCCTGACAAATACACTGCCTGCCATAAAATTGTGGCTATGGACACACAAGAAGCAATTAGACTTATCTATGCTATGGCATCAGACCAGACAGCATCAAACAAAAAACATCAGATATTGCTTTTCCGATTTTCCAGTGAATTAAGCACAAAGATTTCATGGGCCAACCTTGATTATGAACACATTCTGAACTTTTGGCGAATGGCCATTCTGTGATCAGATGCTGTTGTTATTTTTCAGATTGCGCTACCAATGTTATCTACAAGCCACTGCCATGGGATTGGCATTCAAATCAAAATAGCATACGTACGCTCTGCCGGTTTGTTAGAGATACAAAAAATCTGTTTTCTTGTACACATGCAAGAATTATTACAACTACATAGCTTAGGGCCGTTCCTCATGCTTAGGGCCTACCAGGGAGGGCCATGCCCCCTCCAACACGTCGCTGAGCACAAGAAATTTAACTGATTACTCTTTCCTGTGTACTTAATTTGTAATTCGCTTCAAGCAGCTCCCCACTGCCATTCACGAAAAGTACTTGTTGGACCACTATCACAGAGTAGCCAAAGTGTACAAAACTATAAATGACTACAGGAGCTTGCTGAATTATAATAATTTGTGTAACTAGCAGCCGATTTGCGGGTAGGAACTAAAGATCCAAAGTTTGTACAGTTTTGCAAATCGCAAATTTCACTTGTACGCAGACTTGGACAGCACATAGGAGTGTTAACTTGAAAACTTGTATAGAACAGTAAGAGTCAACACTCCTAATAGGTGTACGGGAAACACACGTGCACAGACCTACGCGAAGGGAGAATGGAAGGAAAGGAACACATTCTTTAGAGATGGCTATTATCAGATAAATGCCATAACACAACATCATTAATTGAAGTTTCTTAAATAAAGATATTAGGATCTAGTCATGGCTAATCAAAAGAAACAAAAGAGCAACAATTAGGGGTGCGTTTGGATGCAAAGTATTTTTGTAGTTTTTCTAGAATACCGTGGTTTCTGGAAAAAAAAACTTGGTTTTGAATACTTTGATGAGTTTGGCTTCAACAAAAACTGAAGTTTTGTAAACCATAATACTCCCTCTGTTTTTATTTAGTTCGCATATTAGCTTTGGTCAAAGTCAATCTTTACAAACTTTGACCAAGTTTATAAACAAAAATATTAAGATATACAATAACAAATCAACAACATTAGATTTATTATTGAATGTACTTTCACATCGTATAGATTTATTATGATAAATGTCTATATTGTTTTCTACAAACTTGGTCAAACTTTACGACGTTTGACTTCAGTCAACTCTAATATGCAGAGTAAATAAAAACGGAGAGAGTATTATAAAAACTGTGGTATTTTCAAAGTATTTGAAAAAGTGGTCTAGACCTCTTTTTTCTAAACAGAACAGAGAGAAAGTGCACTTGACGTTGCCATCTACGTTGAGATAAGAATATTAGCTGTGATCGTCTCCTAATTTTCCTCCATCTGTCCAGTCTGATTGCAAGACTGCTACAAGGGGTGGCATATATATTAGATATGACGCCGCTGCATGGGATTACAACACTGATTAGTTTCTAGTGATCTTGCACGCTTCTCCATGGAGTCCTTAGCTGTCGATTAATTTCGGACTAGTAGCGCACTGATTAGATCGATTGGTCCTTTAGAAGAACACTTGTATGCAACCGGATATATATGCTAGGTAGCTGATTCAGTATAAATGGCGCATCATACACGCACAAAGAATTTTGGTCCGCCTCCAAGAGTACATGCACGTATAGACATATGATAGCAACACGCTCCTAGGATTGTATTACTTCAATCTAGTTGATTAATGAACTTAAGTTGCCACAGGCTCTTGATTAATCATGCACCCCATGGTTAAATTAATCCAGCCATTGAAGGCCGGCTGATCGATCTGTTTCTTGCGCCTGCCTAGTTAGCATAGCAGTACGCAAATGTGCTACATAGGTGCGGACGAGCTGACCTTGTGCGTAGAAGCTGCATGCACCCGGCGGCCGTTAGGTCATGTAGCTCAGTGAGTTTCAGATGTCACCCAGCGTTACAATCGGTCTGTAGTATAGCAACACCAGCCAAACACCTAGGTAGTTTTGCTAAAACTGAGAAAAACCATGGTTTCAAGAAACTGTAGTATTCGTTGTGTGCACATCTGAATACTGTGGTTTTCAATTACCATGGTTCTCTAAAAACTTCGTTGCCAAACTTAGAAGTTATAATTGAATATAGAAGAAATGCAGAGAAACAAACTACATAAAAAAACTGATTTAGACAACTCACCATTTTATGGCATGCTCCTGCAGCCTGGCTGATTTGTTCAAAAGTCTCGGTAGGCATCCCAGTCAAACGTGCTAGCTCTGTTTCATTTGGACTAAAAATGTCCACCAGTTCGAGTAGTTCTCTGGGGACAGGAGCATCCATCCCACCTGCATCTAAAATAACAGGCACACCTGCACCTTTTGCCGCCTGAAACAAAAGTTTGAAATTTTGTTACAGAAGAACCCCTCAAATCTTAGCATGCATAAAATGCAAAGACACAAGGTGGTTCCTGCATTTCCAACAACCTATTTTACAAAAGTTTGAAATTTTCCACAAAAGAACCCCTGTAATCTTAACATGAATAAAAGGGAAAGACACAAGGTGGTTCCTGCATTTCCAATCTACTTTACACAGTTGTATAGATACACAACAGATAAAAACCATAATCAAGACTAGACTTGCTCTGGCACAACCTTAAAAATTCAGTTATATAAGGATGTCAACATGAAATACTAATACTATTTGGCAAACAGGGTAATTGATCTGAATGGAATCTTTAAGATCATTAGCTAGAAAAGACAGAACGCATTATCACGCATTTAATGAGATTTTGCAATCACATAAACCTGCATGGAATCACGCTCGAGGTATCAAGAACTAGAAATAAAACTATCCTTCCATCTGCGACACTAACTCTTTTCCTGGAGGCTTTTCTCCGAGGACTCAATCACACAGACAAAGGGACCATTACATTCAGAGTTCAGACTGAAATGGAAGCAACTCAAACAAATGACAAGCTGCTTCATTTTATATCTGAAGTCACAATACATGACTGTAGTTTCTTTTGAATTCCAATAACATAGGCCACCTACTCCTTAGCAGATATATATTAGACAATACCTAAAAGCTACATATCCAGTTGCATAACTTGGACAGCACGTAAGCCACGCGTCAAGGTTCTACTGAACGCAATTAGAAGACTGCCTTCCAATATGGGAAGAAATACAAAGTAAAAATTCAAAGACTACACATTTCCCATTATAACAGATACACACAACTAAGTTTCTCCAAAATTTGCTACCTTCACATGATAGTTAGCTGTCCTCTCCATGGCCAGATTAGTATCGAACCCTTATTGATGAGATATTGGTTCTTCTTACAGCCGCAAGCCTTAGCTCTTTTGTCTCTATGGAGTTCTGTGAAACAGATTAGATATTTGGATGCTCCTTCCACTTGCCCACAACCTCTAATTAGCAAAAACCAGAGCCGGCTGAATGGTTTAGGGCCAAAGTAAATATTGTAAAACACCGTATGCATAAGTCGGTACAAAGGGCCGCGTGGAATTAAAAAATCACACTGAGTTAAGCTTCCACTTTCCTCTGATTCCACTTCAAAAACTTGTTATGTCAGAGGGTCTGAGCTGACCACAAACCTAGTCCAGGATGGCATTTAGGGCCAGTTCTTTTGCAGCTTATTTCAGCTTATTGTGAAAATAAGCCAAAAGCCCAAAAGAACTGGATGGCTTATTCTCATGGACTTATTTCCAAGGCAGCTTCTGTGAGGCTTATTCCCATCGCAGCTTATGCATAAGCTGCACCTCAAAAGAACTGGCCCTTAGCTCTTGTTGTGGGTCAGACCAAGTAATCAGTGGGTCAAACAAAAATAGGCCTTTGGCACCTCCAGGCCATGGAAAGGTAAATAAGCACTAACACGCAGCAACATACTGTAAATTCTAACCAATGAATAAAGATTTCAGGCTGAAACTGTTTCCTTTTTTGTTCAAGAACAACACCAACACACACATTCTCATGCAAGACATTAGAGATGCTATGGCGGGGGCCAAAGGCCTTAGTAGCATATGACCGTGAGTGTTTATTTGGTCGATGGCCGTACTCTAGTTTTGTTCGGCGAGGGCTTATGTAGCATGGTTGTCTTCTTAATATAATCATGCACAGCTCTCCTGCGCATTCGAGAAAAAAAAAGTGATGTCCATAACAGATCAACAAAAGGAACAATGAAGTCGTGGATGGCAATGTGATTGCCCTTGCTGAACCGTTAGGTGTTTAAGTAACACAGGACTGCAGCTGTCAAAGAGGAAATGAAGGTCCTCCTGTATGGACGAACCACAAATTATAAAGTAGCTAGAGCGGACTATCTGTTCATAATCCAGATTAGAAGCATGAGCCTCATGTGGCAGACGCTGATTGTAGCTGGGTCAGACTTAAAGAGCTCACAGGTAGGCCAAATATCAGCTCAATTAACTTATACGCTGATATATCCTAACTTCTACGCTGGTAGGCCAGGTGGGCCAGACCGAAAGAGCTCACAGGTAGGCCAAATATTCTAGTCCCTGATCTATCCTAACTTATACGCTGGTCATTTCAAACAAACATGCATGAAACTATGTTGCTCTAAAATCATTTGATATCAGGAGCAATGTAAATGAGCATCAATATAAGGTTCATTCCGACCAAAAATTTCAAACATAAAATAAATACTAATTTTAGTACTCCCTCCGTCCGGAAATACTTGTCGGAGAAATGGATGTATCTAGACGCATTTTAGTTCTAGATACATCCATTTTTACCCATTTCTTCGACAAGTATTTCCGGACGGAGGGAGTAGTAATTTCAGCTGTTCAGCAAGACAAGAGCACAACACAAATTCACTTAAGCGAAAAAGGTGGGCATTGGACAGCAAGCACCTTCATTTTTTTACGAGATTTAGTGTAAAATGCCCTATAGGCCAAATTCACTAAGACCTCAATCCACTCTGGGGCACACACCCATGTGTAGCAATTGTTTTGAGTTTTAGCCCTAGCTTCATTTCAGAAGCGTTAACCCGGAAGTGCTACTATTCGGGCCAACATGTATTATTTGCTAATCTAACTCGAGGTAAATTGGCAGTGCATCACTAAGGGTTGGGCGTAACCCCAACCCCCTCCCCCCTACACACACTACTAAAGGGATGACGACCTTGGCAACATTCTGCCCCGAAATGCTCCTCAGTAGATGCCTCGTGCGGTGAGCCCCTACAAGGCCACACGCGCAGAGTCTGTGTACCTAGGGTTGATGTTTGGTAACATTTGTAGCACCCAACCCATTAACAATAGATGTGGTACTACGTGGACGCCATTTGTTGGAGTAATCCAAACTGAAGTTGTTCTAGTGCTAGTCCCGTTAGGATTAGTACTAGGATGTGACCAACGTGGCCGTATAATTAGATTAGGAAAAATACTAAGTTGAGTCCGGCTAGGACTTGGGCCTAGCTATCTAGCTGCGTTGGACTTAGGTATACTCCTGACACATATACCTAAAGAAGACCTAGTACTACTCGTACCAACGCAGCTAGATAGCTAGGCCCAAGTCCTAGCCGGACTCAACTTAGTATTTTTCCTAATCTAATTATACGGCCACGTTGGTCGCATCCTAGTACTAATCCTAACGGGACTAGCACTAGAACAATTTCAGTTTGGATTACTCCAACATTCACCCCCTAATCCAAACATCCGACTCTTTACACGAACGAGACACGCAGACGACCACCTGTTCATCTTGTCACGCTGGCTGCCTCCGGTGACGCAACTTACCGGACTGCAACTTCTCTCTTCTTCAACAATGGCCACCACTTCATCAACATCTTTTCTTTTTCATACCGACTTGCAGACTGGAACCAAACACCATTGCAATAGACGAAAATAAAATGAAATAGTTTCGCAGACATGACCAGTCTAATTGTTCAACTAATGAAATATTCACAAACGAAACAAGAGATGGCAACACCACGGTGCTAGTAAAGTACTCCCTCCGTCCGGAAATACTTGTCGTAGAAATGGATACAAATGGATGTATCTAGAACTAAAATACATCTAGATACATCCATTCCTTGGACAAGTATTTCCGGACGGAGGGTGTATGTGCGAGTACCCATGCCAAGTGCTCTAGTGTGGAACTACTCTTAGTGGCCTTTAAACGAGGATTGAGGAGAAAGTGTGGACTGGAAAATCTTAGAAATCATACCCAACAATAACAGAACGAAAATAACCTTATGGTTTCCATCTGTGCTATTAGTTTATTACAACAATAAACTTTTATTTCACGTTATCATATATATTCCCTTAATAGTTGTACCATAGCCATGTTCACCCCATGGTTACGAGGAACCATTCAATGCTTTTACTTATTTTTTCCCTTAACCTTGTCATATTTTCATTTTGTTAGTTAATGAGACTACCCAGTCTCACATTTTCTATCCCGTTCTAGGAGAGAGGTAGTAGAGTAGTTACGCTTGAGAGCATGGGTCATGGAGTGACACACATTTGACCAGCCCTGCGGCGTCACTGTCAACTGTTTCTTTCTAAATATCGTTAACTGTGTCACTTGTCAGAAATTATTTCCTATGATTTGCTTCCACTTCTGTCATTCATTTGCTAATCATCTTTTGAATCAAACTAACTAATAGTGTTAGAAGGCCTATTTGGATCAAAGGAATTAGAAAACATAAGAATAGGAGAAACACAGGATTAAGATGTCATGTGTTATGGATTTCTACAAGATCCCAGGACACAGAAATTTTCCACGTAATGCCCCTTTGGATGGTGTAAAGGAAAGTAACACGAGAATTTTGGAGGAATGTAGCGAGAGAGCATTGGACTTCTGAAAGGAAAAATAAAATGACGTTTGTGCTCATGTTAAGATTCATATGGAAGGGGGGATTAGATTGCATTTCATCGAATTTTGAGAACCTCAATCCTATGATCCAGATGGCCGTTATTGGAGAAATTCCTAAGGATTAAAATCCTGCAATATTCCTATGAAAATCCCACAACCTTTAAGAGACCTAAAGTTCTTTATTTTTATATCTTGTTCCATCATTTTTGCACAAATTACCGTATTTGAAAATATGCTGGCCACTACATTTGGCAAATAAAAGAGACTGTATATTCCACTCAGGGAATATCTAAGTCATGTTCATGATGTATCACAAATTAGTATCGTTGCTCCTTTGGTCCAGTTGAAGGCACCGGATCAGAATCGCAAACCAAAGAAGAGAACACATCAAAACATTCACAGGTCTAACTAAATCAAAAGGGCTAATTCCAACTAATTAAGAACATTCGACACATGAATTATTGCTTCACAGCAGCACAAGCTACTGATCTGTGCTAATGCAATAAATACAAAATAATCTAGGATTTCTCTACAAATCAAACGTCAGATTTTCTAGCATAGCAAATCGAACACCTGAGATGGCAAATTATGTTGTCGCAAGGATGGCAATTTCCCTTAGCAAGCATGGCAAATCCTTGCAATGTTCAGTTTTTTGCCAAGATTTGCCATACTTGCTACAGGAAATTGTCATCCTCGCGACAACATAATTTGCCATGCTTAAAAATCTGACGTCAGATTTTTTTTAACATTCCCAATAATCTAAGTTAACAACCACAATATTTTTTCTCCTCGTGTGTCCTTACATTGCCAAGCCAGAAGCCATTAGCAAATCTCCAGAGGGACTATAGGAGTAGTAATCAACCAAATACTAAGTGAAAGCAATTACCCAAATGCACAAAAAGAATAGAACTTCAATTGAATCATGTCTTCATTATCAGAGAAAGAATTCCAACCCTCATAAAATTCATCTTTTTTAGGAACCATAAAATTCAATCTAATGTGACCTCAAAAGTGGGTATATAAGCGGAAAGGGCTAGAGCAACTACCTGAGCGACCTGAATGTTGACCCAATCGGGTATCTCCCGTTGCAGCAGTAGCACGCCGGCCTGCCGGATCAGGTCCAGGTCCTCCTGGTCGACCTCCGGTGCCCAGCCCTCCATGTTGGCGCCGCCAACGATGATGATGGAGTTCTGCCCGTCGGGCATGAGCATGACAACAGCGTGCCCCGAGGGCGCGCCGGGGGCGCGAGCGACGCGGTCGAGGCGGACGCCGCCGGCGTCCGCGAGTGCCCCCTCGAGGAGGCGCCCGTTGGCGTCGTCCCCCACGCGCGCCACGAGGTAGGTGGGCCCCAGCGCAAGCCGCCCCCCGCAGGCAGCTTGATTGGCGCCCTTCCCGCCGGCGAGGCTGTGACCGGCACTCGCGGCAACCGTCTCGCCGACAAGAGGGAGACGGTCGACCTCGACGTAGATGTCCGCGTTGGCGGAGCCCACGACGACGATGGGCGGCGGCGCATTGGCGGCGGAGAGAGAAGTGGAGGCGGGTTTGAGGGAGAAGGATATGTGACTGGGTTTGGGGTTGGATCCTGAGAGGAAAGCGGTGGCCGGAGTTGGCCCGGCGAGCGGGAGGCGGAGGCGCGCTTCGAGAGCCATGTGGGTTGAGAAAACGGCGGAGTCAACAGCAGTGTCTAGAGAGGAGTTGTTTCAGTTGAGATTACCGTGAGATAACGACGATGACTTGGCAGATTATTGTTTGGATCAGATTGCTTCTCTTTCCGAATTGCTAGATGGAGTACTTTGTTGGAAAAAAAATACAGCTCCCTCAGTTCAGAATAACTGACGCGGATGAAGAATTTTCAATAAAAAAATTCTTGTAACGTGACGCAATGTTCCTTCTCCTTGCAACGCGACGTACTTTGTGGAAGGATACACATAAAACCTAAAGAGGAGTGAATAGGTATAATTATAAATTGAGAAAAAACCACTACAGGTCCATTTACTTGCGTTGGCGTTAGCTTTAGTCCTTGTGATTACAAATACCCGCAATATAGTCACCAAACTTACTCTAAAGGGTCATCTACAGTCCAATATACGGTTTTGTGTACGTATGTGCTGATCTGGCCCGAGTCAACCGATGTCAAATGTGCACTGACTGCCACATGTGCCCAGCTCGCTCGAATACGCATGCATGCAGGTCTTTTTTGCAAAACAGCCAGTTATTAAAACATCCCCCACCTGGTCGGATCGATCGAGCCACCTGGTCGGATCGAGCCCAACCGCTTCGACCGAGCCCACCCGAGCCACTCCCCTGCTTCTCCCTTCTCCCCTGGTTCACTGTCGCTGCCGAGGTGGTTCGTCGTCTCCGGCGTGGGCGAGCGTGGCGACGACACCGTGAGCTCGTCGCCGGACGCTGCGCCGCCACCGTCCGCACCATTTGGGAGGGGCCTACGTGACGTCCCTCTCGCACCGTCGCGTCGTGACGACCATGCCTCGCCGCCCCTCTATGGTACGTCACCGTCGCCGGCAGGTTCTGTGCTCGATCTGTCCATGAAAGCTCCGGGGAAGAGCTTGCGTGCGAGTCAATTGCGCACAGGTGCTAGGGTTTGGGCTATTTCTCTCCTTTTTTGCCACGGATGGTGTAGGGTTCAGGATTTTAGGAGCGGACGTTTAGCAGGGCCACAGATCAATACAAGGGTTTCTGATGTGTTGTGGATCTTGTATTTAGAGATGGTCTAGGGCTTGCATAGCAAAATTAGGGTTTGATTTTGGAGCCTGTTAGGGGAGGCCATGATGGCTGGCTTCTCCCATGTTTCTTTGCTTTATATGGATTGATTGTTGATCATGATAAGAGATGCGTTTTGCGCATGAGATGATCATTTTGCCCATGAAAGATCCTATATTTGGTCAGTGGAGGCCATGAATCCATGCTTTCTTTCTGCAACATGTATGAAATTTGCTCTGTAAGATAACTGAATATATATGTGTTAAACTGTTTGAATATTGAAATGTCTGAACTTGATTTAGTACAATAACTGAACATTGACACTTTGCTTGTTTTGGTCCAATTACATTACTTTACTACTTGCTCAGTACCCTTGGTTAGGTCCTACTTAATCAGCTAACTGAGCTATTGGTGGTTTGATACAGTAACTGAACTTTTGGAGTTAACTGAATATTTTCAGCTTGACTGAACCTTCATAAATGTCTCTGTTTATCTTGTCTGAACATTGCAACTTTGAATGTTTTGCAGGACCCCTAAGCGACTACTTCTCTCTTGAGGTCATACATGGTGGCTATTTCCTTTGTGCAGGCAAGCATAGGGATTACCACAAAGGCCACTCCATTTGGTATGACTACTGTGACATAGATAACTGGACACCTACTGTTGTTGCTAGTCTGGTTGAGAAAATTGGGTATGAGTTTGAGGGCAGGATCAGAGCTTATTGGTGTGTTCCTGGATTGACAGTGTATAGGAATGGATTAAGAGAGATTAAGATAGGGGACAACACTATGACAGAAAACATGAAGGATTGTGTTCTGAATGGCAACCACTTCCAATAGATTTTCCTTGATCATGATGAGAGCATGAGATCATATATTTCTCTTGTTCAAGTTCACTCTGATGATGAGGATCCTCCAATTATCAGGTTCAGTTGCATTAGGCCAAAGAAGGAGAAGGCACACCAGCAAGAAGAGCAAACACAACAGCAACAAGAGGAGCAGGTTGAGCTCACTCTGGTGGAACAGGAACAGGCTAAGCTCCCTCAAGTGGAACAGGAGCTGCCTCAGCATGATCAAGAGCATGAGCCTGAACAAGAGCATGAGCCAGATGAAACAGAGTCAGACAGTGGAGCAGAGTCAGAAGATGATTTCATACCAAGTCCACCTCAGCCAGGAACTACTTACCTTTCATCTCAGTTTGGGTTTAGGGCCAGGAAATGTTGGGGTGTTGGGGTGTTGGGGAACGTAGCATAAATTCAAAATTTTCTACGCATCACCAAGATCAATCTATGGAGTCATCTAGCAATGAGGGAGGAGTGATCTACATACCCTTGTAAGATCGCACGCGGAAGCGTTCAAGAGAACGGGGTTGATGGAGTCGTACTCGTCGTGATCCAAATCACCGATGATCCTAGCGCCGAACGATCGGCACCTCCGCGTTCAACACACGTCAGGAGCAGCGATGTCTCCTCCTTCTTGATCCAGCAAGGGGAAAGGAGAGGTTGATGGAGATCCAGCAGCATGATGGCGTGGTGGTGGAAGTAGCGGGATTCCAACAGGGCTTCGCCAAGCGCTGTGGGAGGAGGGAGATGTGTCATGGGAGGGAGAGGGAGGCGCCAGGGCTTAGGTATTGCTGCCCTCCCTTCCCCCCCCCACTATATATAGGGCCAAGGGAGAGTGGGGAGCAGCCTTGGCCCTTCCTCCAAGGAAGGGTGCGGCCAGGGAGGAGTCCATCCTCCCCAAGGCACCTCGGAGGTGCCTTCCCCCTTTAGGACTCTTCCTTCCCCTTATCTCTTGGCGCATGGGCCTCTTGGGGCTGGTGCCCTTGGCCCATATAGGCCAAGGCGCACACCCCTACAGCCCATGTGGCCCCCCCGGGGCAGGTGGACCCCCTTGGTGGACCCCCGGACCCCTTTCGGCACTCCCGGTACAATACCGATAATGCGCGAAACTTTTCCGCAACCAAAACAAGACTTCCCATATATAAATCTTTACCTCCGGACCATTCCGGAACTCCTCGTGACGTCCGGGATCTCATCCGGGACTCCGAACAACTTTCGGGTTACCGCATACTAATATCTCTATAACCCTAGCGTCACCGAACCTTAAGTGTGTAGACCTACGGGTTCGGGAGACATGCAGACATGACGAGATGACTCTCCGGTCAATAACCAACAGCGGGATCTGGATACCCATGTTGCTCCCACATGTTCCACGATGATCTCATCGATGAACCACGATGTCAAGGACTTAATCAATCCCGTATACAATTCCCTTTGTCTAGCGTACGATACTGCCCGAGATTCGATCGTCGGTATCCGATACCTGTTCATCTCGTTACCGGCAAGTCTCTTTACTCGTTCCGTAACACATCATCCCAGTGATCAACTCCTTGATCACATGTGCACATTATGATGATGTACCGAGTGGGCCCAGAGATACCTCTCCGTTTACACGGAGTGACAAATCCCAGTCTCGATTCGTGCCAACCCAACAGACACTTTCGGAGATACCCGTAGTGTACCTTTATAGCCACCCAGTTACGTTGTGACGTTTGGACACCCAAAGCACTCCTATGGTATCCGGGAGTTGCACAATCTCATGGTCTAAGGAAATGATACTTGACATTAGAAAAGCTTTAGCATACGAACTACATGATCTTGTGCTAGGCTTTGGATTGGGTCTTTGTCCATCACATCATTCTCCTAATGATGTGATCCCGTTATCAATGACATCCAATGTCCATGGTCAGGAAACCGTAACCATATATTGATCAACGAGCTAGTCAACTAGAGGCTTACTAGGGACATGGTGTTGTCTATGTATCCACACATGTATCTGAGTT
This sequence comes from Triticum urartu, assembly GCF_003073215.2. Lineage (NCBI taxonomy): Eukaryota > Viridiplantae > Streptophyta > Magnoliopsida > Poales > Poaceae > Triticum > Triticum urartu. Next base: position 458,176,639 of record NC_053024.1, read on the forward strand.
TCCTATCAATACAATTATAGCATGGATAATAAACGATTATCATGAACAAGGAAATATAATAATAACTTATTTATTATTGCCTCTAGGGCATATTTCCAACAGTCTCCCACTTGCACTAGAGTCAATAATCCAGTTCACATCGATATGTGATTAACACTCAAGGTCACATCCCCATGTGACTAACACCCAAAGAGTTTACTAGAGTCAATAATCTAGTTCACATTACCATGTGATTAACACTCGATGAGTTCTGGGTTTGATCATGTTATGCTTGTGAGAGATGTTATAGTCAACGGATCTGAACCTTTTAGATCCGTGTGTGCTTTACAAATCTCTATGTCATCTCCTAAATGCAGCTAACACGTTCTATTTGGAGCTATTCCAAACAACTGTTCTACTATACGAATCCAGTTTACTACTCAGAATAATCTGGATTAGTGTCAAAGTTTGCATCGGCGTAACCCTTTACGACGAACTCTTTTACCACCTCCATAATCGAGAAAATTCCTTAGTCCACTAGTTACTAAGGATAACTTTGACCGCTGTCCTGTGATCCATTCTTAGATCACTCTTGTACCCCTTGACTGACTCATGGTAAGGCACATTTCAGGTGCGGTACACAGCATAGCATACTGTAGAGCCTATGTCTTAAGCATAGGGGACGACCTTCATCCTTTCTCTCTATTCTGCCGTGGTCGAGCTTTAAGTCTTAACTTCATACCTTACAACTCAGGCAAGAACTCCTTCTTTGACTGATCCATCTTGAACACCTTCAAGATCATGTCAAGGTATGTGCTCATTTGAAAGTACCATTAAGCGTTTTGATCTATCCTTATAGATCTTGATGCTCAATGTTCAAGTAGCTTAATCCAGGCTTTCCATTGAAAAACACTTTCCAAATAACCCTATATGCTTTCCAGAAATTCTACATCATTTCTGATTAACAACATGTCAACAACATATATTCATCAGAAATTCTATAGTGCTCCCACTCACTTCTTTGGAAATACAAGTTTCTCATAAACTTTGTATACACCCAAAATCTTTGATCATCTCATCAAAGCATACATTCCAACTCCGAGATGCTTACTCCAGTCCTTAGAAGGATTGCTGGAGCTTTGCATACTTATTATCATCTTTCAGGATTGACAAAACCTTCCGGTTGTATCACATACAACCTTTCCTCAAGAAAATCGTCGAGGAAACAATGTTTTGACATCCTATCTGCAAGATTTCATAAATAATGCAGTAATTGCTAATATAATTCCAACAGACTCTTAGCATCGCTACGTGTGAGAAAGTCTCATCGCAGTCAACTCCTTAAACTTGTCGGAAAACATCTTAACGACAAGTCGAGCTTTCTTAATGGTGATACCTACCATCATTGTCCGTCTTCCTTTTAAAATCCATATGTACCTAACAGCCTTACGACCATCAAGTAGTTCTCCCAAAGTCTACACTTTGTTTTCATATATGGATCCTTTCTCGGATTTTATAGCCTCGAGCCATTTATCAGAATTCAGGCCCACCATTGCTTCTTCATAGCTCGTAGGTTCATTGTTGTCTAGCAACATGACTTCCAAGACAGGATTACGTACCACTCTGAAGTAGTACGCATCCTTGTCATCCTACGAGGTTTGGGAGTGACTTGATCCGAAGTCTCCTGATCAATATCATAAGCTTCCACTTCAATTGGTGTAGGTGCCACATGAACAACTCTTTGTGCCCTGCTATACACTAGTTGAAGTGACGGTTTAATAACCTCATCAAGTCTCCACCATCCTCCCACTCAATTCTTTCGAGAGAAACTTTTCCTCGAGAAAGGACCCGATTCTAGAAACAATCCCTTATTGCTTTCGAATCTGAGACAGGAGGTATACCCAACTGTTTTGGGTGTCCTATGAAGATGCATTTATCTGCTTTGGGTTCGAGCTTATCGGCCTGAAACTTTTCACATAAGCGTCGCAGCCCCAAACTTTTAAGAAATGACAGCTTAGGTTTCTCTAAACCATAGTTCATATGGTGTCATCTCATCGGAATTACATGGTGCCCTATTTAAAGTGAATGTGGTTGTCTCTAATGCCTAACCCATAAACTATCGTGGTAATTCGATAAGAGACATCATGGTATGCATCATATCCAATAGGGTGCAGTTATGATGTTCGGACACACCATCACACTACGGTGTTCCATGCTGTATTAGTTGTGAAACAATTTCCACAATGTCTTAATTCTGTGCCAAACTCGTAATTCACATATTCATCTCTATGATCATATCATAGATATTTTATCCTCTTGTCACGACGATCTTTCAACTTCACCCTGAAATTACTTGAACCTTTCAATAATTCAGACTCGTGATTCATCAAGTAAATATACTCAACATCTACTCAAATCATCTGTGAAGTAAGAACATAACGATATCCACTACATGCCTCAGCACTCATTGGATTGCACACATCAAAATGTATTACTTCCAACAAGTTGCTTTCTAGTTCCATTTTACTAAAAACAAGGCTTTCGTCATCTTGCCCATGTGGTATGATTTGCATGTCTCAAGTGATTCAAAATCAAGTGAGTCCAAACGGTCCATTTGCATGGAGTTTCTTCATGCATATACACCAATAGACATGGTTCGCATGTCTCAAACCTTTCAAAACAAGTGAGCCCAAAGATCCATCAACATGGAGCTTCTTCATGCGTTTTATACCGATATGACTTACGTGGCAGTGCCACAAGTAGGTGGTACTATCATTACTATCTTTTGGCATGAACATGTGTATCACTACGATCGAGATTCAATAAACCATTCATTTCAGGTGTAAGACCATTGAAGGTATTATTCAAATAAACAGAGTAACCATTATTCTCTTTAAATGAATAACCGTATTGTGATAGACATAATCCAATCATGTCTATGCTCAACGCAAACACCAATCTTGATGGTAGAGGGAGCGTACGATATTAGATCAACCTTGGAAATACTTCCAACACATATCGTCATCTCACCTTTTATCTAGTCTCCGTTTATTCCGTAGCTTTTATTTCGAGTTACTAACACTTAGTAACCGAAACGGTATCTAATACCCTGGTGCTACTAGGAGTACTAGTAAAGTACACATTAACACAATGTATATCCAATATACTTCTATCGACCTTGCCAGCCTTCTTATCTACCAAGTATCTAGGGTAATTCTGCTCCAGTGGCTGTTCCCTTTATTACAGAAGCACTTAGTCTCGGGTTTGGGTTCAACCTTGGGTTTCTTTCACTAGAGCAGCAGCTGATTTGCCGTTTCATGAAGCGTCCCTTTTTGCCCTTGCCCTTCTTGAAACTAGTGGTTTCACCAACCATCAACAATTGATGCTCCTTCTTGATCTCTACTTTTGTGGTGTCAAACATCGCGAATATCTCAAGGATCATCATATATGTCCCTGATATATTATAGTTCATCACGAAGCTCAAGCAGCTTGGTGGTAATGACTTCGGAGAACCATCACTATTTCATCTGGAAGATCAACTCCCACTCGATTCAAGCGATTGTTGTACTCAGACAATCTGAGCACAAGTTCAACAATTGAGCTTTTCTCCCTTAGTTTGCAGGCTAAGAAAATCGTCGGAGGTCTTATACCTCTTGACGTGGGCACGAGCCTGAAATCCCAATTTCAGCCCTCGAAACATCTCATATGTTTCGCGACGTTTCAAAACGTCTTCGGTGCCTCAACTCTAAGCCGTTTAACTGAACTATCACGTAGTTATCAAAATGTGTATGTCAGATGTTCGCAACATCCATAGACAACGTTCGAGGTTCAGCACACTGAGCGGTGCATTAAGGACATAAGCCTTCTATGAAGCAATGAGGACAATCCTCAGTTTACGGACCTAGTCCGCATAATTGCTACTATCAACTTTCAACTAAATTTTCTCTAGGAACATATCTAAACAGTAGAACTGAAGCGCGAGCTACGACATAATTTGCGAAGACCTTTTGACTATGTTCAGGATAATTAAGTTCATCTTATGAACTCCCACTCAGATAGACATCCCTCTAGTCATCTAAGTGATTACATGATCCGAGTCAACTAGGCCGTGTCCGATCATCACATGAGACGGACTAGTCATCATCGGTGAACATCTTCATGTTGATCGTATCTACCATACGACTCATGCTCGACCTTTCGGTCTCTTGTGTTCCGAGGCCATGTCTGTACATGCTAGGCTCGTCAAGTCAACCTAAGTGTTTCGCGTGTGTAAATCTGTCTTACACCCATTGTATGTGAACATTAGAGTCTAACACCCGATCATCACGTGGTGCTTCGAAACAACGAACTGTCGCAACGGTGCACAGTTAGGGGGAACACTTTCTTGAAATTATTATGAGGGATCATCTTATTTACTACCGTTGTTCTAAGTAAACAAGATGCATAAACATGATAAATATCACATGCAATCAAATAGTGACATGATATGGCCATCATCACTTTGCTCCTCTTGATCTCTATCTTCGGGGCTCCATGATCATCATCGTCACCGGCATGACACCATGATCTCCATCATCATGATCTCTATCATCGTGTCTTCATGAAGTTGTCTCGTCAACTATTACTTCTACTACTACAGCTAACGGTTAGCAATAAAGTAAAGTAATTACATGACGTTTATGTTGACACGCAGGTCATAAATAAATTAAGACAACTCCTATGGCTCCTGCCGGTTGTCATACTCATCGACATGCAAGTCGTGATTCCTATTACAAGAACATGATCATCTCATACATCACATATATCATTCATCACATCCTTTGGCCATATCACATCACATAGCATACCCTGCAAAAACAAGTTAGACGTCCTCTAATTGTTGTTTGCATGTTTTACGTGGCTGCTATGGGTTTCTAGCAAGAACGTTTCTTACCTACGCAAAAACCACAACGTGATATGCCAATTGCTATTTACCCTTCATAAGGACCCTTTTCATCGAATCCGATCCGATTAAAGTGGGAGAGACAGACACCTGCTAGCCACCTTATGCAACTAGTGCATGTCAGTCGGTGGAACCAGTCTCATGTAAGAGTACATGTAAGGTCGGTCCGGGCCGCTTCATCCCACAATGCCGCCGAATCAAGATTGGACTAGTAACGGTAAGCATATTGAACAAAATCAACGCCCACAACTACTTTGTGTTCTACTCGTGCATAGAAACTACGCATAGACCTTTCCATGATGCCACTGTTGGGGAATGTAGCATAAATTCAAAATTTTCCTACGTGTCACCAAGATCAATCTATGGAGTCATCTAGCAACGAGGGAGGAGTGGATCTACATACCCTTGTAGATCGCGCACGGAAGCGTTCAAGAGAACGGGGTTGATGGAGTCGTACTCGTCGTGATCCAAATCACCGATGATCCTAGCGCCGAACGGACGGCACCTCCGCGTTCAACACACGTACGGAGCAGCGACGTCTCCTCCTTCTTGATCCAGCAAGGGGGAAGGAGAGGTTGATGGAGATCCAGCAGCACGACGGCGTGGTGGTAGAAGTAGCGGGATTCCAACAGGGCTTCGCCAAGCGCTGCGGGAGGAGGGAGATGTGTCATGGGAGGGAGAGGGAGGCGCCAGGGCTTAGGTGTTGCTACCCTACCTTCCCCCACTATATATAGGGCCAAGGGAGAGGGGGGCGCAGCCTTGGCCCTTCCTCCAAGGAAGGGTGCGGCCAAGGGAGGAGTCCCTCCTCCCCAAGGCACCTCGGAGGTGCCTTCCCCTTTTAGGACTCTTCCTTTTCCTTGACTCTTGGCGCATGGGCCTCTTGGGGCTGGTGCCCTTGGCCCATATAGGCCAAGGCGCACCCCCTACAGCCCATGTGGCCCCCCGGGGCAGGTGGACCCCCTTGGTGGACCCCCGGACCCCTTTCGGCACTCCCGGTACAATACCGATAATGCGCAAAACTTTTCCGGCGACCAAAATAGCACTTCCCATATATAAATCTTTACCTCCGGACCATTCTGAAACTCCTCGTGACGTCCGGGATCTCATCCGGGACTCCGAACAACTTTCGGGTTACCGCATACTAATATCTCTATAACCCTAGCGTCACCGAACCTTAAGTGTGTAGACCCTACGGGTTCGGGAGACATGCAGACATGACCGAGATGACTCTCCGGTCAATAACCAACAGCGGGATCTGGATACCCATGTTGGCTCCCACATGTTCCACAATGATCTCATCGGATGAACCACGATGTCAAGGACTTAATCAATCCCGTATACAATTCCCTTTGTCTATCGGTACGATACTTGCCCGAGATTCAATCGTCGGTATCCCGATACCTTGTTCAATCTCGTTACCGGCAAGTCTCTTTACTCGTTTCGTAACACATCATCCCGTGATCAACTCCTTGATCACATTGTGCACATTATGATGATGTCCTACCGAGTGGGCCCAGAGATACCTCTCCGTTTACACGGAGTGACAAATCCCAGTCTCGATTCGTGCCAACCCAACAGACACTTTCGGAGATACCCGTAGTGTACCTTTATAGCCACCCAGTTACGTTGTGACGTTTGGCACACCCAAAGCACTCCTACGGTATCCGGGAGTTGCACAATCTCATGGTCTAAGGAAATGATACCGCAACATTAAAAACTAACTTACATAGAAAGCTACACGATCTTCTACGGCTAGCGGGAGTTGCACATCTCATGTGCTAACCAGTTACAAGGAAGAAAATGACACACCTACATATAGAAAAGCTCAGCAATCAAAGCAGCACAACTACCAAGACTACCAGACGGGTCACAGGGCCATTTTGGGATGGTGGTCTTCGTCCTATCCCGAATGACGACACATGTCGAGTAAATTGATCTGTTAGTCAACCTTCGCCGTGATCTAAGTGATCAGCCAATGTCTCATAGGCTACAGGAGAGAGGCTTGTCACTACATTCCTCACCTGTTTAGATTCTCACCAAATAGGTCCATAGGAGATCCAAATGTATATTTGTGTCGGCTTATGTCAAGTCGAGACGCTGACATAACTGTGAGCAAGGTAGTGGATTCAAATTGTAACTCCTTTTCATCACATAGAGGATAAGTTATTTACCGAGGTCTTCTACAAACTTCTATAAATTATGCAATGGATAAAAAACGATTATCAGAACAAGGAAAATAATATAACTGATTCTTTAATGCCATTCATGGACTATTATTTTCAGCCAACATATTACTGCTTCGAGTGAGTGTTCGCGCTTGGCCGTACTGTGAGAGACAAGGCAGGACAGACGGTGAGGGGCCTGGCACCTCATCACTAGTGCGCTATGCCTAGCAGAGAGTCTGAACTCGCACTCGCGGAGAGAGGGACTCCGGTCTCGTATGCGAAGTACGAGAAAGCGATTCACCTGCGAGTCATGTAGTAGTACTCCAGGGGAACGGAGGAAAGGAAAGGAGAAGTGGAGACACAGGAGGAAAGGAAGCACGTGAGGGGCGGCGCCTCCTCCTAGTACCAATTTTACCGACTGGAACCAGTCGCGCATCGAGGATAGGGTGTCCTGAGGCCCACACCTATGAGAGCCTTCTCTCCTTTCCGTATGGCCAGAATTAAGTCATACGCAAATCTTATCCATCGGGACTACTCGCCGATGGTACTGGCCTTCTTCACTGAACTAATACACTAATGCATGCGCGAGAGACGAGATGATGTATGGCCAGCTAGAATTCACTCTCACGAATAGCCATTTCGATGATCGAGAAGTATCGAGGTGATCGTCTAATATCATATACGCACTTTGTATATGTCTCGATACCATTCGAGACTTGCGCGTCAATGGTCCCCATGATGCACATATCCGGGAACTGATCACCGACCTTCGTGAAAGACGTATAATTGATAGAACACGATTATAACAATATGCCAGCAAAACTCAGATAATATAACCGTACCCACCCGGACTTTGCGATTTCTTAAGCCAGAGAGGAGACCACTAGAGAAACAACCTGCGCGGTTCGAGCAACCTCTAAGATGATACATGACTTGACTGACCTACGGCCGATTCTAATTTAACAAGATGCGGATACCTCTAGATGCATCATGATAGTCTCCTATACAATATCCACAATACAAAAACGAAGACCCTTTATCTGGCCATTTCTATATCTCGCAGATAGATCTAACATAATCGTGTTCCCCTCTATGTCAATATCTCATGATTTTTTATCGTTTCATCTTGCCTATCTGATCTATGCGCACTCTATACTCAGGTATCAAGCGAGATAGCCTAGTTCAATCTCGTATATCGCAGTCTCTTTACTCGTGGACGACCCCTCCATAACATCATGCCGCAACAACTCTTAGTTTGCAATCCTGCAAGCTAAAGATCCGATTTGCAGACGAGTACGGATTACTTGTGGCAGTGGGCTCCCAGAGAGTATCTACTCGCTAAGACATATTTCGGCTGGTTTCTCTATGGAGTGTTCGAACAAAATCCTAATCTCGCGAATAGTGATCTTCACACGCCACACCACCAAGTACCAGTTTGGAGACAAGGATAGAGCGAGCACTTTTTTAATCACTCTACCAGTTACGTTGTGGTGAGTTCTGGTAGCGAGCGAGCAAAGGCTCCTCACCGGCCTAAACGGGACCTCTGCATGAGATGCGTGAAAATTAGTCATCAGGAAGATGTATAGAGGATCGACCGAAGGCAAACAGAACATCAAGCAGGACAAACTAAGAGGACCGACCAGCGTGGCCTCGTTAACGCAACAGGAAGGAAGGGGAGAAATGGGATCGACAAAGTAAGACGATCAGGCTCGCTAGAGTGATCGTGAGTCGCATACGTTAGATCAATGACAACTCATGTCTAGGTAGGAAACAGTAGACGCAACACTATTGAAATCAGCAATCCTAAAGTGTCTAGTAGTAGCAGAGTGATGACACTATATTGCATTAGGGGGCTGTTATACAACATTAAGACATCAGATCACCTTTTTTGCATATCTAAGTTTAACGAAGCCTTGATCACATGAAAAAGCTCTGAAGCGAAATGTAACATTTATCATGATATAAGGGAGAAAATAATAACTTTATTATTGCCTCTAGGGCATATTTCCTTCAGTCTCCCACTTGCACTAGAGTCAATAATCTAGTTCACATCGCCATGTGATTTAACATCAATAGTTCACATCACCATGTGATTAACACCCATAGTTCACATCGACATGTGACCAACACCCAAAGGGTTTACTAGAGTCAATAATCTAGTTCACATCGCTATGTGATTAACACCCAAAGAGTACTAAGGTGTGATCATGTTTTGCTTGTGAGAGAAGTTTAGTCAACGGGTCTGCCACATTCAGATCCGTAAGTATTTTGCAAATTTCTATGTCAACAATGCTCTGCAAGGAGCTACTCTAGCTAATTGCTCCCACTTTCAATATGTATCCAGATTGAGATTTAGAGTCATCTGGATCAGTGTCAAAATTTGCATCGACGTAACCCTTTACGATGAACCTTTTGTCACCTCCATAATCGAGAAACATATCCTTATTCCACTAAGGATAATTTTGACCGCTGTCCAGTGATCTACTCCTAGATCACTATTGTACTCCCTTGCCAAAAACAGTGTAGGGTATACAATAGATCTGGTACACAGCATGGCATATTTTATAGAACCTATGGCCAAGGCATAGGGAATGACTTTCATTCTTTCTATCTTCTGCCGTGGTCGGGCTTTGAGTCTTACAGTTTCACACCTTGTAACACAGGCAAGAACTCTTTCTTTGACTGTTCCATTTTGAACTACTTCAAAATCTTGTCAAGGTATGTACTCATTGAAAAACTTATCAAGCGTCTTGCTCTATCTCTATAGATCTTGATGCTCAATATGTAAGCAGCTTCACCGAGGTCTTTCTTTGAAAAACTCCTTTCAAACACTCCTTTATGCTTTGCAGAATAAATCTACATTATCTCCGATCAACAATATGTCATTCACATATACTTATCAGAAATGTGTAGTGCTCCCACTCACTTTCTTGTAAATACAGGCTTCACGCAAGTCTGTATAAAACTATATGCTTTGATCAACTTATCAAAGCGTATATTCCAACTCCGAGATGCTTGCACCAGTCCATAGATGGATCGCTGGAGCTTGCATATTTTGTTAGTACCTTTAGGATTGACAAAACCTTCTGGTTGCATCATATACAACTCTTCTTTAATAAATCCATTAAGGAATGCAGTTTTGTTTATCCATTTGCCAGATTTCATAAAATGCGGCAATTGCTAACATGATTCAGACAGACTTAAGCATAGATACGAGTGAGAAACTCTCATCGTAGTCAACACCTTGAACTTGTCGAAAACCTTTTTGCGACAATTCTAGCTTTGTAGATAGTAACACTACTATCAGCGTCCGTCTTCCTCTTGAAGATCCATTTAATCTCAATGGCTCGCCGATCATTGGGCAAGTCAATCAAAGTCCATACTTTGTTCTCATACATGGATCTCATCTCAGATTTCATGGCCTCAAGCCATTTCGCGGAATCTGGGCTCATCATCGCTTCCTCATAGTTCGTAGGCTCGTCATGGTCAGTAACATGACCTCCAGAACTGGATTACCGTACCACTCTGGTGCGGATCTCACTCTGGTTTACCTACGAGGTTCGGTAGTAACTTGATCTGAAGTTACATGATCATCATCATTAGCTTCCTCACTAATTGGTGTAGTAGTCACAGGAACAGATTTCTGTGATGAACTACTTTCCAATAAGGGAGCAGGTACAGTTACCTCATCAAGTTCTACTTTCCTCCCACTCACTTCTTTCGAGAGAAACTCCTTCTCTAGAAAGGATCCATTCTCAGCAACGAATATCTTGCCTTCGGATCTGTGATAGAAGGTGTACCCAACATTTCTTTTGGGTATCCTATGAAGATTTACTTCTCCGATTTGGGTTCGAGCTTATCATGTTGAAACTTTTTCACATAAGCATCGCAGTCCCAAACTTTAAGAAACGACAGCTTAGGTTTCTCGCCAAACCACAGTTCATACGGTGTCGTCTCAACGGATTTAGATGGTGCCCTATTATAACGTGAATGTAGCTGTCTCTAATGCATAACCCCAAAACGATAGTGGTAATCGGTAAGAGACATCATAGATCGCACCATATCTAATAAAGCACGGTTACGATCGTTACACACCATTACACTGTGGTGTTCCAGGTGGCGTGAGTAGTGAAACTATTTCACATTGTTTTAACTGAAGGCCAAACTCGTAACTCAAATATTTTACTTCTGCGATCATATCGTAGAAACTTTTATTTTTGTTACGATGATTCTCCACTTCACTCTGAAATTCTTTGAACTTTTCAAATGTTTCAGACTTGTGTTTCATCAAGTAGATATACTCATATCTGCTCAAATCATCTGTGAAGGTCAGAAAATAATGATACTTGCCGCGAGCCTCAACACTCATCGGACCGCATACATCAGTATGTATTATTTCCAATAAGTCAGTTGCTCGCTCCATTGTTCTGAGAACGGAGTCTTAGTCATCTTGCCCATGAGGCATGGTTCGCAAGCATCAAGACTGATTCATAATCAAGTGATTCCAAAAGTCCATCAGCATGGAGTTTCTTCATGCACTTTACACCAATATGACCTAAACGGCAGTCGCACATGAACAGATTTGCATCTATACTTCATTCAATATAGCGGTAGATCGCATGCGGTGGTTTCTAGATACTATCAGTGGTGGAGAATTAATACGCACTTATACATACAGAGATTAGCTGAGAATCACACGGAGGAACAGTATTCAATATGGTGTTCATAGACTAATGATAAATAACATACTCTCACGAATCTAAGGCAATATATATGATCAATGTATGTGAAAGTCAGCTAAGGTAACTTATGATTCCTAAGTAACATCAATATAGTAAAATAAACGTCTGTTGACTAATATAAATCAAGGCAATCACATCGTAATCATTGATTCATCTGTGTCGATGTCATTTCTAATCGCACAAACACGTAGATATAAGATTTATTTTAGGTTTATACACTAATCCCGAAAGTTAATAGCGGTAGATGTGCGATGATGATCATATCAATCTTGGAACCACTTCCAACACACATCGTCACTTCACCCTTAACTAGTCTCTATGTTCATTCTGCAACTCCCGTTTCGAGTTACTACTCTTAGCAACTGAACCAGTATCAAATACCGAGGGGTTGCTACGAACACTAGTAAAATACACATCAATAATCTGTATATCAAATATACCTTTGTTCACTTTGCCATCCTTCTTATCCGCCAAATACTTGGGGCAGTTCCGCTTCCAGTGACCAGTCCCTTTGCAGTAGAAGCACTTAGTCTCAGGCTTAGGACCAGACTTGGGCTTCTTCACTTGAGCAGCAACTTGCTTGCCGTTCTTCTTGAAGTTCCCCTTCTTCCCTTTTGCCCTTTTCTTGAAACTAGTGGTCTTGTTAACCATCAACACTTGATGCTCTTTCTTGATTTCTACCTTCATCGATTTCATCATCATGAAAAGCTCGGGAATCGTTTTCATCATCCCTTGCATATCATATGTTCATCACGAATGAGCCTCACAACTTGGTGTCGAACCGTAATCATAGGACATAATGAAAACTAGTTAAGAACTCATTTCCATTGTCTGGAGCGCTTTGCTGAATATAAGAGTCCGCCAGGCTGTCTTTGGTACAAAAGAATGTGCCACTTTGCCATGCACCTGCATTCTTTATTTACGTGACCTGTATCAGTGGTGACTAGAAGAGTCTTTCAATCACTAAATCTACTGGAAAGATAATCCCACTTGGTTCATAGCGATTGTAGTACCTGTTACGGATTTATACTATCAAAAACATCGTCACTTCACCCTTAACTAGTCTCTATTCATTCTGCAACTCCCGTTTCGAGTTACTACTCTTAGCAACTGAACCAGTATCAAATACCGAGGGGTTTCTATGAACACTAGTAAAATACACATCAATAATCTGTATATCAAATATACCTTTGTTCACTTTGCCATCCTTCTTATCCGCCAAATACTTGGGGCAGTTCTGCTTCCAGTGACCAGTCCCTTTGCAGTAGAAGCACTTAGTCTCAGGCTTAGGACCAGACTTGGGCTTCTTCACTTGAGCAGCAACTTGCTTGCCGTTCTTCTTGAAGTTCCCTTTCTTTCCCTTTGCCCTTTTCTTGAAACTAGTGGTCTTGTTAATCATCAACACTTGATGCTCTTTCTTGATTTCTACCTTTCATCAATTTCATCATCATGAAAAGCTCGGGAATCGTTTTCATCATCCCTTGCATACTATAGTTCATCACGAAGTTCTACTAACTTGGTGGTGGTGACTAGAGAATTCTTTCAATCACTATTTTATCTGGAAGATTAACTCCCACTTGGTTCAAGCGATTGTAGTACCCAGACAATCTGAACACATGCTCACTGCTTGAGTTATTCTCCTCCATCTTTTAGCTATAGAACTTGTTGGAGACTTCATATCTCTCAACTCGGGTATTTGCTTGAAATATTAACTTCAACTCCCGGTACATCCATATGATCCATGACGTTCAAAACGTCTTTGAAGTCCCGATTCTAAGCTGTTAAGCATGGTGCACTAAACTATCAAGTAGTCATCATATTGAGCTAGCCAAAGTTCATGACGTCTGCATCTGCACCTGCAATAGGTCTATCACCTAGCGGTGCATTAAGGGCATAATTCTTCTGTGCAGCAATGAGGATAAACCTCAGATCACGAATCCAATCCGCATCATTGCTACTAACATCTTTCAACTTAGTTTTCTCTAGGAACATATCAAAAATAAAATAGGGGAGCTAAACGCGAGCTATTGATCTACAACATAGATATGCTAATACTACCAGGACTAAGTTCATGATAAATTTAAGTTCAATTAATCATATTACTTAAGAACTCCCACTTAGAAAGACATCCCTCTAATCTTCTAAGTGATCACGTGATCCAAATCAACTAAACCATAACCGATCATCACGTGAAATGGAGTAGCTTTCAATGGTGAACATCAAATATGTTGATCATATCTACTATATGATTCACGCTCGACCTTTCGGTCTCAGTGTTCCGAGGCCATATCTGCATATGCTAGGCTCGTCAAGCTTAACCTGAGTATTCTGCGTGTGCAAAAACTGGCTTGCACCTGTTGTAGATGGACATAGAGCTTATCACACCCGATCATCACGTGGTGTCTGGGCACGACGAACTTTGGCAACGGTGCATACTCAGGGAGAGCACTTTTATCTTGAAATTTAGTGAGAGATCATCTTATAATGCTACCGTCAATCAAAGCAAGATAAGATGCATAAAAGATAAACATCACATGCAATCAATATATGTGACATGATATGGCCATCATCATCTTGTGCCTTTGATCTCCATCTCCAAAACATCGTCATGATTTCCATCGTCACCGGCATGACACCATGATCTCCATCATCTTGATCTATATCAATGTGTCATCACATGGTTGTCTCGCCAACAATCGCTCTTGCAACTATTGCTATCGCATAGCGATAAAGTAAAGAAATTATTTGGCGCTTGCATCTTATGCAATAGAGAGATAACCATAAGGCTTTTGCCTGTTGCCGATAACTTCAACAAAACATGATCATATCATATAACAACTTATATCTCATCACGTCTTGACCATATCACATCACAACATGCCCTGCAAAAACAAGTTAGACGTCCTCTACTTTGTTGTTGCAAGTTTTACGTGGCTGCTACGGGCTGAGCAAGAACCGTTCTTACCTACGCATCAAAACCACAACAATAGTTTGTCAAGTTGGTGCTGTTTTAACCTTTGCAAGGACCGGGCGTAGCCACACTTGGTTCAATTAAAGTTGGAGAAACTGACACCCGCCAGCCACCTGTGTGCAAAGCACGTCGGTAGAACCAGTTTCGCGTAAGCGTACGCGTAATGTCGGTCTGGGCCACTTCATCCAACAATACCGCCGAACCAAAGTATGACATGCTGGTAAGCAGTATGACTTATATCGCCCATAACTCACTTGTGTTCTAATCGTGCATAACATCAACGCATAAAACCTAGGCTCGGATGCCACTATTGGGGAACGTAGTAATTTCAAAATTTTCCTACGCACACGCAGGATCATGGTGATGCATAGCAACGAGAGGGGAGAGTGTTGTCTACGTACCCTCGTAGACCGTTCGCGGAAGCGTTATATCAACGCGGTTGATGTAGTCGTATGTCTTCACGATCTGACCGATCAAGTACCGAACGCACGGCACCTCCGAGTTCTGCACATGTTCAACTCAATGGCGTCCCTCGAACTCCGATCCAGCCGAGCTTTGAGGGAGAGTTCCATCAGCACGACGGCGTGGTGACGATGATGATGTTCTACCGATGCAGGGCTCCGCCCAAGCACCGCTACGATATGACCGAGGTGGATTATGGTGGAGGGGGCACCGCACACGGCCAAGAGATACAAAGGATCAATTGTTGTGTCTATGGGGTGCCCCCTGGCCACGTATATAAAGGAGTGGAGGAGGGGAGGGGCCGGCCCTCTCTATGGCGCGCCCTAGGGGAGTCCTACTCCCACCGGGAGTAGGATTCCCCCTTTCCTAGTAGAACTAGGAGCCCTTCCAAGTAGTAGGAGTAGGAGGGAAGGAAAGGGAAGGGAAAAGGAGAAGGAAGGAAGGGGGAGCCCCTCCTCCCTAGTCCAATTCGGACCAGCCCATGGGGAGGGGTGCGGCCACCCTTTGAGACCTTTCTCTCCTTTCCCGTATGGCCCATTAAGGCCCAATACGAATTCCCGTAACTCCCCGGTACTCCCAAAAATACCCGAATCACTCGGAACCTTTCCGATGTCCGAATATAGTCGTCTAATATATCGATTTTTACGTCTCGACCATTTCGAGACTCCTCGTCATGTCCCTGATCTCATCCGGGACTCCGAACTCCTTCGGTACGTCAAAACACATAAACTCATAATATAACCATCATCGAACTTTAAGCGTGCGGACCCTACGGGTTCGAGAACTATGTAGACATGACCGAGACACGTCTCCGGTCAATAACCAATAGCGGAACATGGATGCTCATATTGGCTCCTACATATTCTACGAAGATCTTTATCGGTCAAACCGCATAACAACATACGTTGTTCCCTTTGTCATCGGTATGTTACTTGCCCGAGATTCGATCATCGGTATCTCAATACCTAGTTCAATCTCGTTACCGGAAAGTCTCTTTACTTGTTCCGTAACACATCATCCTGCAAGTAACTCATTAGTTGCAATGCTTGCAAGGCTTATAGTGATGTGCATTACCGAGTGGGCCCAGAGATACCTCTCCGACAATCGGAGCGACAAATCCTAATCTCGAAATACGCCAACCCAACAAGTACCTTTGGAGACACCTGTAGAGAACCTTTATAATCACCCAGTTACGTTGTGACATTTGGTAGCACACAAAGTGTTCCTTCGGTAAACGGGAGTTGCATAATCTCATAGTCATAGGAACATGTATAAGTCATGAAGAAAGCAATAGCAACAAACTAAATGATCAAGTGCTAAGCTAACGGAATGGGTCAAGTCAATCACATCATTCTCCTAATGATGTGATCCCGTTAATCAAATGACAACTCATGTCTATGGTTAGGAAACATAACCATCTTTGATCAACGAGCTAGTCAAGCAGAGGCATACTAGTGACACTCTGTTTGTCTATGTATTCACACATGTATTATGTTTCCTGTTAATACAATTCTAGCATGAATAATAAACATTTATCATGATATAAGGAAATAAATAATAACTTTATTATTGCCTCTAGGGCATATTTCCTTCAGGAAATCCTCTAGGTGTTTGAACATGGATGTAGCAGACACAGTTTGTTGTTCAGTAATGCAGGATTCAGATGAAGATTACATTCCACAAATTATTGGTTCAGACATTGATCTGCAAGATGATGATGACTTGCTTGACAACAATGTTGATTGTGACAAAGGCAAAGGTAAAGAAGTCCAAGAAGAAGCTGATGATCCTACTGAAGATGTGGACATGTGCTTGCCTTCATCCGATGAAGATAAGGTTAAGCTGAATTTCAAAAGTTTCAGCGAAGAGGACCTGGCTAAACCAGAGTTCAAAGTGGGTCAGACATTTGGTAGTGTTGAGTTACTGAGGAGGGTTATCAAGGAGTATAGCTGTCATGAAAGGGTTGACATCAAGTGCCCTAGAATTGATAGGAAAAGAGTTAAAGGCATTTGTGAAGTTGGGTGTCCATGATCTTTGTATGCATCATTTGATGGGAGAATCAACTGCTTCATGATCAAGAAGTATAACCCAAATCATACCTGCATAAAGAAATGGAGTGTCAAGTCATTGACTACTCCCTTCATGGCAGGAAAGTATCTTGATTCATTCAGAGTAGATGAAAACATGAACATGAAGAATTTTTCAAGGGTTGTTCAGAAGGACTGGAACATGACAATAACAAGGAGCAAACTTAGAAGGGCCAGGAGACTAGTGAAGAAAGTCATTGAAGGAGATGAGTTAGAGCAGTATAACAGTATGTGGGATTATGCAGCAGAATTCAAAAGATCAAACCCTGGCAGCTCTTTCTATGTAGGTGTCAATGATGGCATATTTGGAAGTTGTTATTTCTTTTTGGATACCTGCAAAAGGGGTTTCATGCAAGCCTGTAGGCCTGTCATCTGTTTGGTTGGATGCCACCTGAAGACAAAGTATGGAGGTGTTATGCTGTGTGCTGTTGGCATGGATCCTAATGACTGCATTTACCCTCTAGCTTTTGCTGTTGTTGAGGTAGAGAACACTGACACATGGAAATGGTTTCTGTCAAACCTGAAGAGTGACTTGGGAATTCTGAACACAGAGCCATGGACTATAATGTCAGACAAGCAAAAGGGGCTGATCAAGGAAGTGAGGCAACACTTTCCTGATGTAGAGCACAAACACTGTGTTAGGCATATATGGCAGAATTTTCAGCAAACACACAAAGGAGATGTTCTTAAGAACCAGTTATGGAAGTGTGCAAGGAGCACAACACCAGAGCTGTGGGCTGCAAGCATGGAGGAAATGAAGGTCATCAGCCTAGAAGCATACAAATGTCTTGAGCAGCTACCACCCAACACTTGGGTTAGGGGCTTCCAAAGAGACTTGGTCAAGTGTGATATCCTTCTGAACAACAATTGTGAGGTTTTCAACAAATATATTCTTGAGGCTAGGGAGATGCATCTCAGATCAATGATTGAGAAGATCAAAACCCAGCTCATGGTCAGATTCTACAACAAAAGAAAAGAGACAAAGAACTGGCCTGGTTCTGTATGCCCAAAAATAAGAAAAAGAATTGAAAAGAATATAGAGCTGGCAGCTACATGCATGGTTTCAGGGGCTGGTGATGGCATCTTCCAGGTTGACAACAGGAGCAAGACATACATTGTTGACCCAAAGGAAGAGAGTTGTACATGCAAAATGTGGGATCTTAGTGGAGTTAGCAATTGCATGCTGTAGACATGAGAGAATTGACCTAGAGAGTTTGGTGCACTCCTGCTACAGTATAGAAGCATTCAAGTTAGCATACAAGCCAATTATCAAGCCTTGCAGAGATAGGAGTGAGTGGGAGAAGATGAATGCTTGTGAAATCAAACAACCTGTCTATGAAAAGAAAGTTGGGAGGCCTTCAAACAAGAGTAGGAGAAAGCAGCCTTATGAGATTGAAAAGAAAGATGGCACAAAGGTACTGACCATACATGGAGGCACAATAACATGTTCATACTGCCATGAACAGGGCCATAACATCAAAGGATGTAATACTAGAAAACCTGGCATTTTGCCAAAACTATCAGTGAGAAGGGGGCCAAGGGCTATTCCTGAGGATATGTCTGATGATGAACCAGTTATGGCACAACAAGATGGTGGGCAAGTCACACAGGAGGAGGTTCATGTCACACAAGATGATGAGCAAGTCACAGGAGGAGGTTCATGTCACACAAGATGATGGCCAACTTACACAGGAGGATGTCAATGCCACACAGAATGATTGCCCAGTGCAACAACAAGAGGATGAATATGATACACCAGTTGTTTTTCAGGTAAATTCTAATCTTTTTGGTCCATTTCTTTTAGGTTGTATTTAATATGATACACCAGTGATGATAGCATGTGATGATTGGCTATGCATAGGTGCAAGACTTTGGATATACAATGCTTCTTAAGATGCAGCAGTCTAGGCCTGTACATAGAGAAGAAACTGAAGGCACTCTGCCCGATTCATTATTCATATTACAAGCATCCACTTCTCAAGCTTCAGCACATACAACAACAGCTACAAATGGTGGCAATCTGACCATGAAGCTGTTGAAGATGCAAAGAGACAAAGAAAGGCAGATGGCAGCCAGGAGAGATGAAGCACTAGAGGCAATGAATGAGATGGCAGAGAGGAGAGCAGAGGAGGCAGGAGCAAAGAGGCGGGAAATTGCTATCAGGAGAGCAGATAAGGCAGCCAAAAGAATAAGAGCAACAAAAGAGAAGAAGGCTGAGGAAACAGAAGCAAAGATGGAAGCTTCAGCAGTAAGAAAAGGCAGCATTACAAGAAGAGGAGGCCAGGGCAATTGAAGCAATTGCAGCTAAGGCAGAGGCAACAATGAAGAGAAGAGAAGATCAAGAAGCAAAGAGAGCTATTGCACTGAAGGAAAAACAAGATCAAGAAGCAAAGAAGAAACAACAAGAAAAGGCCAAGAAAAGAAGAGTTGAATCAGTTTGCCCAAGTGCACCAACAAGAAGTGGACGTGTGCCCAAGAAGAAAATAGTCAACAAGTTTGATGAGTTCAGATGAATCAGTGCTGTTGCACTTGTGATTCAGTGATTTTCTGGCAGAAACTTAAATCTGAGTGTTTCAAACTAGCAGAGCTCAAATGTAGTTCATTCAATAAATGGTTCATTGAGTAATTTGATGCTCATTGAGCTCAAATGTAGTTCATTCAGTGAAGAAACTAATAGAGCTCAAATGTGTAGCTCATTTAAACTGTACCAGACATTAGTAATTTGATGCAAACTAAATTTGATGCAAACTGAACTTGATGCAGCATTGCATTTTTGTTTCTGTGTCCATCTTTGCTGAATTTGAGGCTCACTGAATTTTTATGACTGAACTTGTATTGCTCAATTTGCTGCAAACTGAACATATGTACCAAATTTTGTTAAAAAAAATAAAAATCAAACAAAAAAAGTTTGGCCTGGGTCTCGAACCCAGGACCTGTGGTATTGAACGTTGGGGGCAATGCCAGTGGGGTAAGTAGTAGTGCTTTGATC
Source organism: Triticum urartu (assembly GCF_003073215.2). NCBI lineage: Eukaryota > Viridiplantae > Streptophyta > Magnoliopsida > Poales > Poaceae > Triticum > Triticum urartu. Next base: position 458,196,976 of record NC_053024.1, read on the forward strand.
AAGGGCAGGTACTAAACTGTAACATCCCCAGTATCACACTATAGTGATCACCCTTAGTTAATGCCATGTCAGCAAATTTAACAGTGTCTAATCATGATTTGCATCATATAGATTTTCAAACTCCCAATTCAAACTTCAATTAAATTCAAAGTGGAAAATAAAAGTTGTTCAAATCAAAAACTAAAATGTTCATTAAATGGAAAATAATTCAGAGGCAGTTATAAAATTGTAACCAACATTTTATGGATTAATTAAGTGACACTAATAACCTGAAACAGTGGCTAACAACAACAATTAATAACCTTAAAATTAATCCAAATTTAATTTTGAAATACTATTTTACCCAAACTAGTTTTTGGTGCTAGGATATATTGCACCGAAATTTATGAGTTAGCTCCCTTATGTTATAAAAATAATTTAGGTGATAAACTTTTTGCAAATAGAAAAGAAAAACAGAAAACAGAAATAAGAAAATAAAAGGGGCCTAATTTCTACTGTGCACTTAGGCCTACTAGCTACAGGTGCGGCCCAGCCCACCTGGAGTCCCCTCCTTCCTCCTACTGCTCACCCGAGCTCGGTGGCCGCCGGGCGCTCGTCCAGGCCGCGGATGGCCGCGCGGCGACCATCCGCCGAGCCCCCCCCCCCCCGCGCGGCTAAGGCCACCCTCGACCCCCTGGAAACCCTAGCTACCCCCACTTTTCCCCCTCGCTCTCTCTATCGCTCCCGCTGCGAGCTTGCCCGAGAGCTCGCCGCCGCGACGCTCGATCCCGCGGCCACCGTGCCCCGATTGCCCCACCGACGTGCCCGAACGGCTCCCCGACGTCGACTACGCCGAACAGAACGTGTTGGGAAGCCTCCACACCTCCGCCATCTTCTTCTCCTTCCTCGGATCGCCGCCGTCTATCGCCGTCGATTCCAGATGCTCCGCGCCTCCCCGAGCACACTGCCACTTCCCTACGGCTCCCGGCGAGCCACCACGTCTCTCCCCTTGCTCCCCCGCACTGATCCATCAGCGTAGCCGCCGTTGCCATCGGCGCCCGAAGCCCAATCCACAACGGAGCTCGTCACCGTCGTCCTTGTCGATGTCGTGCTCACCCGACCTCGCCACCATGCTCCGGGACTCGCCAGGACCCCGTAGAGCCTTCCCAGTAGTCCTGCCGTGCCCTCTAGCCGCAGTTCGTGCGAGGGCCGAACTTCAGCGTCCGCTCCGCCGCTCGCCGCCGTAGCTTCCGGCCGTTTACGGCCGCACCGCTCCCGTAGATGGATGCGGCGTTGAACGCTCGTTCGAACGAGCCTAAGCACACCCCGAACGAAGCGCCGTAGCGTTTTTCCGGCCAAGTCCGGCGAGCTCCGCCGCGTTTTTGGTCGCCGGAGTTGTCTCCGGCGCCGACGCCGACGTGGCGCAGTGGGCCTCGCCTTTGTGTGACTGACCAGTGGGCCCAGTGGGCCCCATTGACTTGGTTGACCCAGACAACGCGCTGACTGGCCAACCCCGGCCACCGACATGCGGGCCCCTATTTATAATTAGTCTAGTTAAACTGTTTTAATTAAAACTAATTAGTTATGTTAATTAGACAATGACACGTGGGGCGTGCCTGCTAATTAACCCTGTTTAGTTAAAATAAAACCCTGTTAGTTCCTTGTCAATGACATGTGGGTCCCGATGGACCCATAGGTCAGTTTGACCTGGTCAGCCGTCCTGTTGACCGCTGACGTCACAGTGATGTCAAGCTGACGTAGTATTTCTTTTCTGATAATTTATTTAATTCCATAATATGTTTAAAACTTTGAAAAATCATAGAAAATTAACCATAGCTCGGATCGAAAAACTTTATATATGAAAGTTGCTCAGAACGACGAGATGAACCCGAATACACTACCCACATACCTGTCAGATGCCTCTAACTATCTGAACATGGAACTTTCCCCCTCCGGTCATCTATCTAACACAGGTCCAGAACCGGGAACACCTTCCCAGTTGAATTCCCCCTTCACCTATAACGTCTAGGACCGCGTTAGAACACGTCTAGCTATGCCTGTTGTCCTATTATGCACTTGCTTGCTATGTATTTACTGTTTCTCCCCCTCTTCTCTTCGGTAGACCCCGTGGCGGCTGCCGATGCTGCTGTGATCGACTACGTCACCGACGCCCCCTCCTTCTTGTCTAAGCAACCAGGCAAGCCCTCCCTTTGATCATCCCGATATCGCCCATTCCATTCTCTCATGCTTGCATTAGATTTTGATACTGTTATTGTTTGCTCCTATTCTGATGCATAGCCTGCTTTTGTAACCTGCTTATTGTTACCTACATGCTTATCCTAAACTGCTTAGTATAGGTTGGTTAGTGATCCATCAGTGACCCCCACCTTGTCCTTGTTGCCCCTGCTTCATCATCGAAGACCCGATCAACGGGATCGAAGACCGGGCCATGGCACCGCACATCACTTACCCCTTTTGTTGCTTGACTCTGCAGAGTTACCATCGAGTGCCGAGGGTGGAACCTCTTACATCACTCCTGATGAGATCTCTGTAGTGTAGCTATTCGTTCATGGTCATCGAGGGTGATTTCCTCCTTAACCACTTCCGTTACGGCTCTGTCGTGCAACCCCTCAAGTGTGGACCTCGAGGGTGGATCCTCTTACATTCACCTTGATGATAACATCGAGTGGAATTCACCGGGGGTGATTCCTCGGGGTTTCCCCTTGGTGTTAGACACCTAGTTACTATGATTACTATGACTTTACACTGAACCATGTTACTAAAGACGGGCGACCCTGAGGGGTACCCGCGCGAGCTTAATAGCGAGTGATGTGGAGTTGGGTTGACCTGGAAGGTGCCCACGAGATACTTACGAGGCGTGATCGGGCATTCTTAGCCCTTGCCGCAAGTACTCGAGACGGGGCGACGGGGTCACATCGATCGTGAGTCTCTGCTCGTTACCGTGCGTTCCTAATCCACAACGGTTTGGATATTTGATCCGAGGGGCCTCTGGCCTGATAGCACTAACCATCACGTGGGCATTGTATGGGCGTTCTGCGTCGTATACATCAGCTGAAGCTTATTAGACGTCAGCGACTAAGCGGCGCACACCGGGTTGGACTGGTAAGTTCCTGCCTTTTTAAGGAGGTAGCTAGGTCTGCTCACCGGCCGCCCACACAACTGTTGGGGAACGTAGTAATTTAAAAAAATTTCCTACGCACACGCAAGATCATGGTGATGCATAGCAACGAGAGGGGAGAGTGTGATCTACGTACCCTTGTAGATCGACAACGGAAGCGTTAGCACAACGTGGTTGATGTAGTCGTATGTCTTCACGGTCCAACCGATTCAAGCACCGTTACTCCGGCACCTCCGAGTTCTTGGCACACGTTCAGCTCGATGACGCACCCCGGGCTCCGATCCAGCAAAGCTTCGGGGAGGAGTTCTGTCAGCCCAACGGCGTGGTGACGATCTTGATGTTCAACCGTCGCAGGGCTTTGCCTAAGCACCGCTACAATATGACCGAGGTGGAATATGGTGGAGGGGGGCACCGCACATGGCTAAGGAACGATCACGAAGATCAACTTGTGTGTTTAGAGGTGCCCCCTGCCCCCGTATATAAAGGAGTAAGGGGGAGGGGGCGCGCCAAGGGGAGTCCTACTCCCACCGGGAGTAGGACTCCTTCCTTCCTTGTTGGAGTAGGAGAAGGGGAAAGAGGGGGAGAGGAAGAAGGAAAAGGGGGCTGCGCCCCTTGTCCAATTCGGACCAGAGGGGGGGGGGCGCAGGCCTCCTTCCTTTTGGCCTCTCTCCTCTATTCCCGTATGGCGCAATAAGGCCCATATACTCCCCGGCGAATTCCCGCAACTCTCCGGTACTCCGAAAAATTCCCGAATCACTTGGAACCTTTCCGATGTCCGAATATAGTCGTCCAATATATCGATCTTTACGTCTCGACCATTTCGAGACTCCTCGTCATGTCCCTGATCTCATCCGGGACTCCGAACTCCTTCGGTACATCAAAACTCATAAACTCATAATATAACTGTCATCGAAACCTTAAGCGTGCGGACCCTACGGTTCGAGAACAATGTAGACATGACCGAGACATGTCTCCGGTCAATAACCAATAGCGGAACCTGGATGCTCATATTGGCTCCTACATATTCTACGAAGATCTTTATCGGTCAGACCGCATAACAACATACGTTGTTCCCTTTGTCATCGGTATGTTACTTGCCCGAGATTCGATCGTCGGTATCTCAATACCTAGTTCAATCTCGTTACCGGCAAGTCTCTTTACTTGTTCCGTAATACATCATCTCACAACTAACTCATTAGTTGCAATGCTTGCAAGGCTTATGTGATGTGCATTACCGAGAGGGCCCAGAGATACCTCTCCGACAATCGGAGTGACAAATCCTAATCTCGAAATATGCCAACCCAACATGTACCTTTGGAGACACCTGTAGAGCACCTTTAAAATCACCCAGTTATGTTGTGACGTTTGGTAGCACACAAAGTGTTCCTCCGGCAAACGGGAGTTGCATAATCTCATAGTCATAGGAACATGTATAAGTCATGAAGAAAGCAATAGCAACATACTAAACGATCGGGTGCTAAGCTAATGGAATGGGTCATGTCAATCAGATCATTCACCTAATGATGTGATCTCGTTAATCAAATAACAACTCTTTGTCCATGGTTAGGAAACATAACCATCTTTGATTAACGAGCTAGTCAAGTAGAGGCATACTAGTGACACTCTGTTTGTCTATGTATTCACACATGTATTATGTTTCTGGTTAATACAATTCTAGCATGAATAATAAACATTTATCATGATATAAGGAAATAAATAATAACTTTATTATTGCCTCTAGGGCATATTTCCTTCAGTCTCCCACTTGCACTAGAGTCAATAATCTAAGTTCACATCACCATGTGATTTAACACTAATAGTTCACATCTTTATGTGATTAGTTCACATCTTCATGTGACCAACACCCAAAGGGTTTACTAGATTCAGTAATCTAGTTCACATCGCTATGTGATTAACACCCAAAGAGTACTAAGGTGTGATCATGTTTTGCTTGTGAGAGAAGTTTAGTCAACGGGTCTGCCACATTCAGATCCGTATGTATTTTGCAAATTTCTATGTCAACAATGCTCTGCACAGAGCTACTCTAGCTAATTGCTCCCACTTTCAATATGTATCCAGATTGAGACTTAGAGTCATCTAGATTAGTGTCAAAACTTGCATCGACGTAACCCTTTACGACGAACCTTTTTGTCACCTCCATAATCGAGAAACATATCCTTATTCCACTAAGGATAATTTTGACCGCTGTCCAGTGATCTACTCCTAGATCACTATTGTACTACCTTGCCAAAATCAATGTAGGGTATACAATAGATCTGGTACATAGCATGTCATACTTTATAGAACCTATGGCTGAGGCATAGGGAATGATTTTCATTCTCTTTCTATTCTCTGTCGTGGTCGGGTTTTGAGTCTTACTCAATTTCACACCTTGTAACATAGACAATAACTCTTTCTTTGTCTGTTCTATTTTGAACTACTTCAAAATCTTGTCAAGGTATGTACTCATTGAAAAAAACTTATCAAGCGTCTTGATCTATCTCTATAGATCTTGATGTTCAATATGTCAGCAGCTTCACCGAGGTCTTTCTTTGGAAAATTCCTTTCAAACACTCCTTTATGCTTTGCAGAATAATTCTACATTATTTCCGATCAACAATATGTCATTCACATATACTTATCAGAAATGTTGTAGTGCTCCCACTCACTTTCTTGTAAATACAGGCTTCATCGCAAGTCTGTATAAAACTATATGCTTTGATCAACTTATCAAAGCGCATGTTCCAACTCCGAGATGCTTGCACCAGTCCATAGATGGATCGCTGGAGCTTGCATATTTTGTTAGCACCTTTAGGATTGACAAAACCTTCTGGTTGCATCATATACAACTCTTCTTTAAATCCATTAAGGAATGTAGTTTTGTTTATCCATTTTCCAGATTTCATAAAAATGCGGCAATTGCTAACATGATTTGGACAGACTTAAGCATCGCTACGAGTGAGAAAGATTCATCATAGTCAACACCTTGAACTTTGTCAAAAAACCTTTTTTCGACAAGTCTAGCTTTGTAGATAATAACACTACTATCAGCGTCCGTCTTCCTCTTGAAGATCCATTTATTTTTTATGGCTTGCCGATCATCGGGCAAATCCATCAAAGTCCATACTTTGTTCTCATACATGGATCATATCTCAGATTTCATGGCCTCAAACCATTTCGCGGAATCTGGGCTCATCATCGCTTCCTCATAGTTCGCAAGCTCGTCATGGTCTAGTAACATGACTTCCAGAACAGGATTACCGTACCACTCTGGTGCGGATCTCACTCTGGTTTACCTACGAGATTCGATAGTAACTTGATCTGAAGTTACATGATCATCATCATTAGCTTCCTTACTAATTGGTGTAGTAGTCACAAGAACAGATTTCTGTGATAAACTACTTTCCAATAAGGGAGCAGGTACAGTTACCTCATCAAGTTCTACTTTCCTCCCACTCACTTCTTTCGAGAGAAATTCCTTCTCTAGAAAGGATCCATTCAAAGCAACGAATATCTTGCCTTCGGATCTGTGATAGAAGGTGTACCCAACATTTTCTTTTTGGGTATCCTATGAAGACGCACTTCTCCGATTTGGGTTTGAGCTTATCAGGTTGAAACTTTTTCACATAAGCATTGCAACCTCAAACTTTAAGAAACGACAGCTTAGGTTTCTTGCCAAACCATAGTTCATACGGTGTCGTTTCAACGGATTTAGATGGTGCCCTATTTAACGTGAATGCAGTTGTCTCTAATGCATAATCCCAAAATGATAGTGGTAGATTGATAAGAGTCATCATAGTTCGCACCATATCTAATAAAGTACGGTTATGACGTTCGGACACACCATTATGCTGTGGTGTTCCAGGTGGCGTGAGTAGTGAAACTATTTCACATTGTTTTTAACTGAAGGCCAAACTCGTAACTCAAATATTTGTCTCCGCGATCAGATCGTAGAAACTTTATTTTCTTGTCACGATGATTTTCCACTTCACTCTGAAATTCTTTGAACTTTTCAAATGTTTCAGACTTATGTTCCATCAAGTAGATATACCCATATCTGCTCAAATCATCTGTGAAGTTCAGAGAATAACGATACTTGCCGTGAGCCTTAACACTCATCGGACCGCATACATCAGTATGTATTATTTCCAATAAGTCAGTTGCTCGCTCCGGAGAACGGAGCCTTAGTCATCTTGCCCATGAGGCATGGTACGCAAGCATCAAGTGATTCATAATCAAGTGATTCCAAAATCCCATCAGCATGGAGTTTCTTCATGAGCTTTACACCAATATGACCTAAACGGCAGTGCTACAAATAAGTTGCACTATCATTATTAACTTTGCATCTTTTGGCTTCAATATTATGAATATGTGTATCATTACAATCGAGATCCAACAAACCATTTTCATTGGTGTGTATGACCATAGAAGGTTTTATTCATGTAAACAGAACAACAATTGTTCTCTAACTTAAATGAATAACCGTATTGCAATAAACATGATCAAATCATATTCATGCTCAATGCAAACACCAAATAACACTTATTTAGGTTCAACACTAATCTCGAAAGTACAGGGAGTCTGCGATGATGATCATATCAATCTTGGAACCACTTCCAACACACATCGTCACTTCACCCTTAACTAGTCTCTATTTATTCTGCAACTCCCGTTTCGAGTTATTAATCTTAGCAACTGAACTATTATCAAATACTGAGGGGTTGCTATAAACACTAGTAAAGTACACATCAATAACATGTATATCAAATATACTTATGTTCACTTTGCCATCCTTCTTATCCGCCAGTCACTTGGGGTAGTTTCGCTTCCAGTGACCAGTCCCTTTGCAGTAGAAGCACTTAGTCTCAGGCTTAGGACCAGACTTGGGCTTCTTCACTTGAGCAGCAACTTGCTTGCTGTTCTTCTTGAAGTTCCCCTTCTTCCCTCTGCCCTTTTCTTGAAACTAGTGGTCTTGTCTACCATCAACACTTGATGTTTTTCTCGATTTCTACCTTCGTCAATTTCCGCATTATGAAGAGCTTGGGAATCGTTTCTGTTATCCCTTGCATATCATAGTTCATCACGAAGTTCTACTAACTTGGTGATGGTGACTAGAGAATTCTGTCAATCACTATCTTATCTGGAAGATTAAATCCCACTTGATTCAAGCGATTGTAGTACTCAGACAATCTGAGCACATGCTCACTAGTTGAGCGATTCTCCTCCATCTTTTAGCTATAGAACTTGTTGGAGACTTCATATCTCTCAACTCGGGTATTTGCTTGAAATATTAACTTCAACTCCTGGAACATCTCATATGCTCCATGACGTTCAAAACGTCTTTGAAGTCCCGATTCTAAGCCATTAAGCATGGTGCACTAAACTATCAAGTAGTCATCATATTGAGCTAGCCAAACGTTCATAACGTCTGCATCTGCTCCTGCAATAGGTCCGTCACCTAGCGGTGCATCAAGGACATAATTCTTCTATGCAGCAATGAGGATAAACCTCAGATCACGGATCCAATCCGCATCATTGCTACTAACATCTTTCAACACGAGCTATTGATCTACAACATAATTTGCAAAATACTACCAGGACTAAGTTTCATGATAAATTTAAGTTCAATTAATCATATTACTTAAGAACTCCCACTTAGATAGACATCCCTCTAATCCTCTAAGTGATTACGTGATCCAAATCAACTAAACCATGTCCGATCATCACGTGAGATGGAGTAGTTTCATTGGTGAACATCGTTATGTTGATCATATCTGCTATATGATTCACGCTCGACCTTTCGGTCTCCATGTTCCGAGGCCATATATGTATATGCTTGGCTCGTCAAGTATAACCTGAGTATTCTGCGTGTGCAACTGTTTTGCACCCGTTGTATTTGAACGTAGAGCCTATCACACCCGATCATCACGTGGTGTCTCAGCACGAAGAACTTTCGCAACGGTGCATACTCAGGGAGAACACTTCTTGATAATTAGTGAGAGATCATCCTATAATGCTACCGTCAATCAAAGCAAGATAAGATGCATAAAAGATAAACATCACATGCAATCAATATAAGTGATATGATATGGCCACCATCATCTTGTGCTTGTGATCTCCATCTTTGAAGCACCGTCATAATCACCATCGTCACCGGCGCGACACCTTGATCTCCATCATAGCATCGTTGTCGTCTCGCCAATCTTATGCCTCCACGACTATCGCTACCGCTTAGTGATAAAGTAAAGCATTACAACGCGATTGCATTGCATACAATAAAGCGACAACCATATGGCTCCTGCCAGTTGCCAATAACTCGGTTACAAAACATGATCATCTCATACAATAAAATTTAGCATCATGTCTTGACCATATCACATCACAACATGCCCTGGCCCTGCAAAAACAAGTTAGACGTCCTCTACTTTGTTGTTGCAAGTTTTACGTGGCTGCTACGGGCTTAAGCAAGAACCAATCTTACCTACGCATCAAAACCACAACGATAGTTTGTCAAGTTGGTGCTGTTTTAACCTTCGCAAGGACCGGGCGTAGCCACACTCGGTTCAACTAAAGTTGGAGAAACTGTCACCCGCTAGCCACCTTTGTGCAAAGCACGTCGGGAGAACCGGTCTCGCGTAAGCGTACGCGTAATGTCGGTCCGGGCCGCTTCGTCCAACAATACCGCCGAACCAAAGTTATGACATGCTGGTAAGTAGTATGACTTATATCGCCCACAACTCACTTGTGTTCTACTCGTGTATATTACATCAACGCATGAAACCTAGGCTCGGATGCCACTGTTGGGGAACGTAGTAATTTCAAAAAATTTCCTATGCACACGCAAGATCATGGTGATGCATAGCAACGAGATGGGAGAGTGTTGTCTACGTACCCTCGTAGACCGAAGCGGAAGCGTTGCACAACGTGGTTGATGTAGTCGTATGTCTTCACGGTCCAACCGATTCAAGCACCGTTACTCCGGCACCTCCGAGTTCTTGGCACACGTTCAGCTCGATGACGCACCCCGGGCTCCGATCCAGCAAAGCTTCGGGGAGGAGTTCTGTCAGCCCGACGGCGTGGTGACGATCTTGATGTTCAACCGTCGCAGGGCTTCGCCTAAGCACCGCTACAATATGACCGAGGTGGAATATGGTGGAGGGGGGCACCGCACACGGCTAAGGAACGATCACGAAGATCAACTTGTGTGTTTAGAGGTGCCCCCTGCCCCCGTATATAAAGGAGTAAGGGGGAGGGGGCGGACGGCCTAGGAGGGGGCGCGCCAAGGGGAGTCCTACTCCCACCGGGAGTAGGACTCCTTCCTTCCTTGTTGGAGTAGGAGAAGGGGAAAGAGGGGGAGAGGAAGAAGGAAAAGGGGGCTGCGCCCCTTGTCCAATTCGGACCAGAGGGGGGGCGCAGGCCTCCTTCCTTTTGGCCTCTCTCCTCTATTCCCGTATGGCGCAATAAGGCCCATATACTCCCCGGCAAATTCCCGCAACTCTCCGATACTCCGAAAAATACCCGAATCACTCGGAACCTTTCCGATGTCCGAATATAGTCGTCCAATATATCGATCTTTACATCTCGACCATTTCGAGACTCCTCGTCATGTCCCCGATCTCATCCGGGACTCCGAACTCCTTCGGTACATCAAAACTCATAAACTCATAGTATAACTGTCATCGAAACCTTAAGCGTGTGGACCCTACGGTTCGAGAACAATGTAGACATGACCGAGACATGTCTCTGGTCAATAACCAATAGCGGAACCTGTATGCTCATATTGGCTCCTACATATTCTACGAAGATCTTTATCGGTCAGACCGCATAACAACATACGTTGTTCCCTTTGTCATCGGTATGTTACTTGCCCGAGATTCGATCGTCGGTATCTCAATACCTAGTTCAATCTCGTTACCGGCAAGTCTCTTTACTTGTTCCGTAATACATCATCTCACAACTAACTCATTAGTTGCAATGCTTGCAAGGCTTATGTGATGTGCATTACCGAGAGGGCACAGAGATACCTCTCCGACAATCGGAGTGACAAATCCTAATCTCGAAATATGCCAACCCAACATGTACCTTTGGAGACACCTGTAGAGCACCTTTAAAATCACCCAGTTATGTTGTGACGTTTGGTAGCACACAAAGTGTTCCTCCGGCAAACGGGAGTTGCATAATCTCATAGTCATAGGAACATGTATAAGTCATGAAGAAAGCAATAGCAACATACTAAACGATCGGGTGCTAAGCTAATGGAATGGGTCATGTCAATCAGATCATTCACCTAATGATGTGATCCCGTTAATCAAATAACAACTCTTTGTCCATGGTTAGGAAACATAACCATCTTTGATTAACGAGCTAGTCAAGTAGAGGCATACTAGTGACACTCTGTTTGTCTATGTATTCACACATGTATTATGTTTCCGATTAATACAATTCTAGCATGAATAATAAACATTTATCATGATATAAGGAAATAAATAATAACTTTATTATTGCCTCTAGGGCATATTTCCTTCAGCAACGTGCAGGAGTTCCCGGGGCGATGGCCCATGAACTATAACACCCCGGATGTAAGTTGCCTTATCTGTATTCCAACTCTTGCCATTTTTGGCACTAAGTTATTTTATTTCCTCGTTGTCGGGTTTTTGCCTTCGTGTCATTTTGTCTTTGTCATGCATCTCATATCATGTCTTCATGTGCATTGCATTTGCATATGTGTTCGTCTCATGCATCCGAGCATTTTTCCCCATTGTCCGTTTTGCATTCCGGCGCTCCTATGTCCTCCGGTGTCCCTTTCTACCTCTTTTCATGTGCGGGTGTTAAACGTTTTCAGATTGGACCAAGACTTGTCATGCGTCCTTGGTTTACTACTGGTAGACCGCCTGTCAAGTTTCGTGCCATTTGGACTTCGTTTGATACTCCAACGGTTAACCGAGGGACCAAAAAGGTCTCGTGTGTGTTGCAGCCCAACACTCCTCCAAAGTGGCCCAAAACCCACCTAAACCTCTCCCATCACCTAGGCCGTTCGATCACGATTGCGTGGCCGCAAACCACACCTCAAGTGGAGCTTCCTAGCTCCCTCTACCTCTATAAATAGACCCCCCATTTCCAAATCCGGGCGAAACCCTAGCCTCGCCCATCTCTGCGCCAGACAACGTCCGAATCCGGCCGGACAAGCCGCCGCCACCGCCCGCGCCCTATCCGCTCGCGCCACGTGGCAACCGGCGCCCGCTGCCGCCGCGGCCCGCGTGAGCCCGCAACCGGCCCCGCGGCCCAGATCCGCGCCGCCCGCCTCCACTTGTCCCCGCGCCTGACGCCGCCGACCCCGTGCCCAGCCGCCCTCGCCGCCGTTCCGCCCTGGCGCCGCGCTGCCCTTCGCCGGCGACAACCACCGCCCGCCGCCTTGCTCCTCCTCACCGCGCCTGACCTCGCCGCCGGAGTCCTGGCGAGCTCCTCCACCGCGCCAAGTCCAACTCCGGCGAGCCACTCCCCGGATCCGGCTCCGTCTCCTTCCTCCTCCTCGAACGACAAGTCCGGCCACCGCAGCTCCATTTTCTCCGGCGACCTCGAGCTGCTACAGTGCAACCGGATCCAGATCTGAGATTCGAGGGTTGACTTTTTTGCCTGAAACCCTAATTATTTTTGCTTTCTTTGACGCATCATAACTTCATCACCGTTGCTCCGATTCATGCGTGTAGCATATCAAAATGTTCGTCTCGTCGATTACCTAATTTCATCTCATTGCATCATTTTCATTTGGGGTCATCTTGATGCCCTAAATGCTGTTGGAACAGGGCTATGTGATGTTAGTTTCTGATCTGTTATCAGCTTTTCCTCTTTTGTCATTTTTGCCATGATTAATGTGTGCATGCTATGATCCTGAGCTCTACATGTGTTTTGAAGTATGCCATGCCATTTTTACAGGGGTGTATGCCATGTATTTTTGTGATCTCTGTGGTGACTAGCACAAGCATGCAAAGTAGCTTACTTAATGTTGCTGATTTCAGGGACTTAGAAATATTCTAAGTCTCTGCCCTGTCCTTATTTTTATGCCATGTGTTCATGTTGATACCTAGTGATCCGTGCATCTTTTGAGCATGATCAGTAAGGATGTTTTGTAGATATTGTGGTGCTCTATCCATTCATGTCTTTGTTTGCATTTATGGAGCACCCTAGCTTGAGCCAATCGAGCTCTACTTTTGCTATAAAATGTTCCTGGCAGATTGTTAACATGTTTAGCAATTTTGCCGAGCTTGTTGTAATTGATCCATACATGCTATTATGTTGCTCTTGCCATATTTAGCTTCTATGCCATGTCTACTTGCTGGGTGTATGCTTAGTCTATCACGCAATGCCTCGTAGTGAGTGCATCGAGCCCGTAAACATGCCTACTTGATATCTATTTTGCCATGCTCCAGTTTTTCACCAAGTCTGAATCTGTTAACGATAATTGCTATGTTCACGTGGTTGCAATTGTATTTACTGATCCCTTTTGGCTTATGGTCAGTAAGGGACTTTTGTTGTATGCTTTGAGTAGCTTCATGCCATGCTTTGCTTTGCCATGATTTGTTCCTGTAGCATGTAGTTATCGTGCTCTAAACTTTGCTTCCTGATGTTAAATTCCTGACTTGTTGATTATTCCGCTAAGTCTGTAACCTGTTATCTTTTGCACTTTTGCCATGCTTGTTGGAACCTACTAATGAGTGAATTAGCCGTAGCTCAGTGTTCATCTTTTGTCAAGCATCTTGAGTGGATCCCTGCCATGTATTTTTTTGCCATGTTGGAGTGCTGTAGCATGTTGTTCTTGATGCATTTAGATGGTCTCGTGCTGTTAATCGCAGACCGGTGCCATATTTGTTTTGCTTGTCATTTCCAAACCGTGCATCCGATTCCGGTGATCTTTATATCGATTTCGACCGAAATCAACTCACCTTTCCAGTGGCACTCTTGGTTTTCCAAGTTGAGGCCAGGGTCAATCTTTCCTTTCCGAATCATGCATATGCATCGCATACCGCATCCCGCATATCATGACATGTTTTGCATCATGTTGTTTGTGCATTGCACATGGTTGATTGTGTTCCTTTTGCTTATTGTTCTTGCTTTGGGTAGAGACGGGAGACGAGTACGTGATCGAGGAGCCCATTGAGTACGCTTACGAGGATCAAGTCAACTCAGAGAACTTTGCAGGCAAGATGACCATACCCTCGAAATTACTTCTATCTTTGCTTGCTAGATGCTCGCTCTTTTGCTATGCCTATGCTACAATACCCACCACTTGCTTATCATGCCTCCCATATTGCCATGTCAAACCTCTACCCCCCATGTCCTAGCAAACCATTGTTTGGCTATGTTACCGCCTTGCTCAGCCCCTCTTATAGCGTTGCTAGTTGCAGGTGAAGATTGGAGTTTGTTCCTTGTTGGAACATGTTTATTGTTGGGATATCATTATATTATATTGTTTATCTTAATGCACCTATATACTTGGTAAAGGGTGGAAGGCTCGGCCTTATGCCTAGTGTTTTGTTCCACTCTTGCCGCCCTAGTTTCCGTCATACCGGTGTTATGTTCCTTGATTTTGTGTTCCTTACACAGTTGGGTTATAACGGGAACCCCTTGACAGCTCGCCTTGAATAAAACTCCTCCTGCAATGCCCAACATTGGTTTTACCATTTGCCACCTAGCCTCTTTTTCCCTTGGGTTTTCGGAGCCCGAGGGTCATCTTTATTTAAACCCCCTGGGCCAGTGCTCCTCTGAGTGTTGGTCTGACCGAGTAGACTGCGGGGCCACCTCGGGGCAACTTGAGGGTTGGTTTTACTCGTAGGATGTCTCATCTGAGTGTGCTCTAAGAACGAGATATGTGTAGCTCCTATCGGGATTTGTTGGCACATTCGGCGGTATTGCTGGACTTGTTTTACCATTGTCGAGATGTCTTGTAACCGGGATGCTGAGTCTAATCAGATTGTCTTGGGAGAAGGAATATCCTTCGTTGACCGTGAGAGCTTGTGATGGGCTAAGTTGGGACTCCCCTACAGGGATTTGATCTTTCGAAAGCCGTGCCCGCGGTTATGGGTAGATGGGAATTTGTTAATGTCCGGTTGTAGAAAACCTGAAACTTAACTTAATTAAAATGCATCAACCGCGTGTGTAACCGTGATGGTCTCTTTTCGGCGGAGTCCGGGAAGAGAACACGGTCTCGTGTTATGCTTGAACGTAGGTTGTTCTAGGATCACTTCTTGATCATAGTTCATCGACCATGCTTTTGCCTTCTCTTCTCGCTCTCATTTGCGTATGTTAGCCACCATATATGCTAGTCGCTTGCTGCAGCTCCACATCATACCTTTTACCCTTCCTATAAGCTTAAATAGTCTTGATCGCGAGGGTGTGAGATTGCTGAGTCCCCATGACTCAAAGATTCCTTCCAAAACCAGATGCAGGGACCGATGATACCATTCCAGGAGATTCAACTAAGCTCAAGTGGGAGTTTGATGAGGACTCAGGACGATACTACGTGTCTTTCCCAGATGATCAGTAGTGGTGCCCAGTTGGGGCGATCGGGGACTATGTTGCATTTGGGGTTTATCTTCATTTTGGTTCCGTAGTCGGACCTTGAGTGTATTTGGATGAATGTAATGTTATTTATGCTATTTGTGTGACGTGGCGAGTGTAAGCCAACTATGTGTCTTTCCCCTTATTTATTACATGGGTTGTTGTGAAGATTACCTCACTTGCGACATTGCTTTCAATGCGGTTATGCCTCTAAGTCATGCTTCGACACGTGGGAGATATAGACACATCGAGGGCGTTACAAGTTGGTAATCAGAGCCTTCCCCGACCTTAGGAGCCCCCTGCTTGATCGAATCGCTGGCGTTGCTGAGTCTAGAAAAATGTTTTGAGTCATTTAGGATTATATATATCGGAGAGTAGGACTTCTTTTTACTCCTCAGTCCCTTCGTCTCTCTGGTGAGGCATCCTGATGTAGAGTTTTGACTCTTCTCTTCTCAAATTTCACAAAAAAAAATTAGGATCACGCGGGTATCTTGGAATCGTTCCGATCGATTTGTGACGAGAACATTATTCTTGGTGCCTCCTGACATTTAGGGGTTGTGGCAGTGTCCCGGGGAGTTGAGCTCCGAGGTGTTGTCATCACAATTTTATCGTTGCAATTCTGGAATACCTGAGTTTCGCCGACATCGAAAATCTCTTTTATGCAGTTGTTGGTGAGATAACCTCGACGCCACCTAGTACTGGGGCTGGAGTTCGGGAGTATTGCCATAACTCGTATAACGGATGCTTTTTGAAGGTTGAGGTAAATGATTTCCGAAGGTTTCTTGGTTATGTGTTGAAGGATGGATACAACTGGATGTAGGATTTGCTAGCTTTGGGTGAGATATTATGCTTCCCCTGTATCCCCAACACCTGATTGCATAACCGGAAAGGTTCGGGAGTTTCATAGGTGGGAATTCTTGTAGCTCTAGCATTTCTTCCGCGGATATTTGGTTTGTGATTGGGTAATCCTCACCAAGTATTTGTTCATGTCCGTACCTTGTTGTTTTATTCTTCTACCTCTATCTAAGTGGCTTCTCAATTTATGGAAATGTGACCATTTCAATTGGAATGCATTCGTTCATTTTGTTCGGATGTTAAGACTATATGTTGCAATTTTGATCCATTTGATCCAGCTTCATTATATGTCTGTCAAGATGCTAACGGATGTCACCCTCTCCAGGATGGCTCCTCCAACGCGCACGACTCCGAATCCTGATTCGCCACCACCACCTCCACCTCCGGAGGCATGTCAAGCTGTGATGGCCGCTACCAATGCAAGCACGCAGATGCTTTTGCAAATCTTGCAAGAGCGCAACCAAGGGAATCATGGCCATGGCAACAATCAGAATCAGTTTGCTACACTCAACCAGTTCCTCGCAAATCAGCCAAAGACCTTCAGCAACTGTGTTGAGGCAACATACGCTGATGATTGGCTCGTGGATATCGGCAAGCATTTCGAGTGCAGCAACTTCAGGCCTGAGGACTTTGTCAAGTTTGCCTCATTCCAACTCAAAGACCAAGCTACAGAATGGTTTCAGCAATACAAAGATTCCAGAGGAGGCCGTGTGATTACCTGGGATGAATTCCGTCAAGACTTCAAAGCTCACCACATTCCTTAGAGTGTTGTTGAGAGCAAGCGCGAGGAATTCCGCAACCTGAAGCAAGGCAACTTGTCTGTTTACCAGTATAACACCATGTTCCAGAAGCTCGCTCGTTTCGCCAAGCAGGACGTCCCCGACGAGAAGAGCATGATTTACCAGTTCAGAGGTGGCCTCAGAGAAGATCTTCAACTAGCTCTCGTGCTTTTCGAGCCTCAGAAGTACGATGAGTTTTACAACATGACACTGAAACAAGAGTCTGCTAAACTCAAGTGCGATGCTTCCAAGAAGCGAGTCAGAGATGAAACTCCTTCTTCCTCAACTCAAGTGGCTTCTAAGCAGCAAAAGTATTGGTTGCCTCCTCCTCCTCTGTTTCGTCAGCCTTATCAGCAGAAGAGCAAAGGTGGCAATGGATCTTCCCACCCACCCAACCCAGGCTTTCAGAACAAGACTTCGTCTCATGCTCCAAGATCAAGTGCTCCGTATCACCGTCCGCTCTCGGAGGTCACGTGCAATAAGTGTCAGCAGAAGGGTCACTATGCCAACAAATGCTTCAATCAGAGGCATCTTCCTCCTCCTCCTCCTGTGAGATCTGCCAGTACCGCAGTGGTCAAGCATAACCCCAAGTACGCCAAGGTCAACATGATGAATGCAGCTCAGGCAGAGGACTCGTCAGATGTCATCATGAGTAACCTTCCTGTTAACGATGTTCCTGCAAAAGTACTTTTTGATACTGGTGCATCGCATTCTTTCTTGTCATTCCCATTTGCATCGAAGCATAATGTTGACACTGAGGTTATGCCCAAAGTCATGCAAGTTGTTTCTCCCGGCAAGCTTTTGACTTCTAGTTTGGTTGCTCTGGATGTCTCTATCATGTTGGGCGACTATAAGTTTCTATCCTCTCCAGTGGTCCTTGGTAACTCGGATATTGATCTTATTCTCAGAATGGACTGGCTTTCTAAGCATAAGGCTCACCTTGATTGTGCTGCTAGACAAATTCAATTGACACATTCGTCTGAGGATGTTATCGTCTTTGCCGCTCGTGATGATACCATTCGACTATTTTCTCTCAATGAGAAGGGCGAGCTGGATGCCATCTCTCAGATTCCGGTCGTTTGCGAATATCAAGACGTCTTTCCAGAAGAGCTTCCAGGAATGCCTCCGCACCGGCCAGTTGAATTCGTCATCGATCTTGAGCCTAGCACGAAACCTGTTTGCAAACGTCCTTACAAGCTTGGACCTAAAGAGTTGAAGGAGTTGAAGAAGCAACTCGATATTCAAGAGCGTATGGGTCTCATCCGACCAAGTTCTTCTCCATGGGGTTGTGGTGTTCTTTTTGTGAAGAAGAAGGATGGAACAGACCGACTTTGTGTCGACTACCGTCCATTGAACAAGAAGACCATAAAGAACAAGTACCCACTTCCCAACATCAACGAGCTGTTTGAACAACTCAAAGGTGCTCAAGTATTCTCCAAGCTTGATCTCTGTATGGGCTATCATCAGATTCGCATTCGTGAACAAGATATCCCCAAGACAGCATTCAGAACAAGCTACGGTTCATATGAATACAGTGTCATGTCTTTCGGCCTCATCAATGCTCCGCCAACATTCTCTCGCATGATGAACTTCATCTTCAAGGCCTACACAAATGACTTCGTCTTGGTCTACCTCGATGACATTTTGGTCTTTTCCAAGAACAAGGAGGATCATGCCAAGCATTTGAGATTGGTGCTGGATAAACTCAGAGAACATCAGTTCTATGCGAAGTTTTCTAAGTGCGAGTTTTGGCTCGATGAGGTTCTCTACCTTGGGCATATCATTTCTGACAAGGGCATAGCGGTTAATCCTGAGAAGGTGTCTGCAATTGTGAATTGGAAACCACCTCAGAATGTGAAGCAACTCCGCAGCTTCCTTGGGCTCGCAAGCTATTGTCGAAGATTCGTTGAGAACTTCTCAAAGATCGCGAAGCCTCTTTCCAACCTTCTCCAGAAGCATGTGAAGTATGTCTGGTCTCCTGAATGTGACATCGCTTTCAACACCCTGAAAGAGAAGTTAGTCACTGCTCCAGTTCTGAATCCTCCTGATGAATCCAAACCATTTGAGGTCTTCTGTGATGCTTCCCTTCAAGGTCTTGGTGCAGTGTTGATGCAAGAGAAGAAAGTTGTGGCCTATACCTCTCGCTAGTTGAAGCCCAATGAAGAACTACCCCACTCATGACCTTGAGTTGGCGGCAGTTGTCCATGCTCTTTTAACTTGGAGACATCTCTTATTGGGAAGAAAAGTGGACATCTTCACTGATCACAAGAGTCTCAAGTACATCTTCACTCAGCCAAATCTCAACCTCAGGCAGACTCGTTGGGTCGAAATGATTCAAGAGTATAATCCTAGTATCAAATATACTCCAGGCAAGGCCAATGTAATTGCTGAAGCTTTGAGCAGAAAGGCTTACGGCAACAGTTTGATTCTCAAGCCTTACCAACCCGAGCTTTGTGAAGCTTTCCGCAAACTCAACCTTCAAGTTGTTCCTCAAGGTTTCCTCGCCAACCTCCAAGTCTCTCTTACTTTGGAAGATCAGCTTCTTGATGCTATGGTGAAAAAGGTGAAGATTGGGATTGCCAAGAGTCAACCCAAGTACAAGTGCTATCGTCTTGATGACAAGGATACTCTATTCTTCGAGGATCGCATTGTTGTGCCTAAAGGTGACATTCGTAAAGACATTATGAACGAGGCTCACAATTCACTCCTCTCTATCCACCCTGGAAGTACAAAGATGTACCATGACCTCAAGCAGTCGTATTGGTGGACTCGAATGAAGCGTGAGATTGCTCAGTTCGTGAACAAATGTGATGTCTGCAGAAGAGTGAAAGCAGAACACCAACGACCAGCTGGTCTCCTCCAACCTCTTGCCATCCCAGAATGGAAGTTTGACCATATTGAGATGGACTTCGTGATTGGATTTCCAAAGTCCAAGCGTGGCAATGATGCTATCTTCGTTGTCATCGACAAACTCACTAAAGTGGCTCATTTTCTTCCTATCAAAGAATCCATCACAGCAGCTCAGTTGGCGGAGCTATATACCTCCAGGACTGTCTCCTTGCACGGCATTCCGCAGTTGATATCTTCAGATCGTGGCAGCATCTTCACCTCCAAGTTCTGGGATTCTTTTCAGAAGGCCATGGGCACCAGCATTCGCTTCAGCACAGCTTTTCATCCTCAAACTAGTGGCCAAGTCGAGCGAGTAAATCAGATTCTTGAAGATATGCTCAGGGCTTGTGCCATCTCCTTCAGTATGAAGTGGGAAGATTGTCTTCCATATGCCGAGTTCTCCTACAACAACAGCTTCCAAGCGAGTTCGGGCAAGGCCCCGTTCGAGATTCTCTATGGCAGGAAGTGCCGCACTCCTCTTAACTGGTCAGAGACTTGTGAACGTCAACTTCTTGGAAATGACTTGATCACAGAGGCTGAAGAAATGTGTAAAGTCATCCGTGATAATCTGAAAGCCGCGCAATCGCGCCAGAAGAGTTACTATGATAGCAAGCATCGTGACTTGGTTTTCGAGATCGGAGACCATGTCTACCTCCGCGTCTCTCCAATGAAAGGTACTCGTCACTTCAGTATCAAAGGGAAGCTTGCCCCTAGATACGTGGATCCCTTCAAGATCATCAGCAAAAGAGGCGATCTCGCCTATCAACTTGAGCTTCCCTCCAACTTTGCAAACGTGCACGATGTGTTTCATATCTCTCAACTCCGCAAGTGTTTCAAGACTCCTGACCGCACCGTCAACTTCAAAGACATTGATCTCCAAGAAGACCTGTCTTATCGTGAGCACCCCGTTGCTATTCTTGAAGAAACTGAGCGCAAGACTCGCAACAAGTCTATCAAATTCCTCAAAGTCAAGTGGTCACATCATTCCGACCGTGAAGCCACCTGGGAACGCGAGGATCACCTCCGTTCTGAGTACCCGGAGTTTTTCCAGTCCTAGATCTCGGGATGAGATCCTTTCATAGTGGTGGAGTGCTGTAACACCCCGGATGTAACTTGCCTTATCTGTATTCCAACTCTTGCCATTTTTGGCACTAAGTTATTTTATTTCCTCGTTGTCGGGTTTTTGCCTTCGTGTCGTTTTGTCTTTGTCATGCATCTTATATCATGTCATCATGTGCATTGCATTTGCATACGTGTTCTCTCATGCATCCGAGCATTTTTCCCCGTTGTCCGTTTTGCATTCCGGCACTCCTATGCCCTCCGGTGTCCCTTTCTACCTCTTTTCATGTGCGGGTGTTAAACGTTTTTGGATTGGACCAAGACTTGTCATGCGTCCTTAGTTTACTACCGGTAGACCGCCTATCAAGTTTCGTGCCATTTGGACTTCGTTTGATACTCCAATGGTTAACAGAGGGACCGAAAAGGCCTCGTGTGTGTTGCAGCCCAACACTCCTCCAAAGTGTCCCAAAACCCACCTAAACCTCTCCCATCACCTAGGCCGTTCGATCACGATCGCGTGGCCGCAAACCGCACCTCATTTGGAGCTTCCTAGCTCCCTCTACCTCTATAAATAGACCCCCCCATTTCCAAATCCGGGCGAAACCCTAGCCTCGCCCATCTCCGCGCCAGACAACGTCCGAATCTGGCCGGACAAGCCGCCGCCGCCCGCGCCCTATCCGCTCGCGCCACATGGAAACCAGCGCCCGCCGCCGCCATGGCCCACGGGAGCTCGCAACCGGCCCCTGCGGCCCAGATCCGCGCCGACCGCCTCCACTCGTCCCCGCGCCCGACGCCGCCGACCCCGTGCCCGGCCGCCCTCGCCGCCGACCCCGTGCCCGGCCGCCCTCGCCGCCGTTCCGCCCCGGTGCCGCACCGCCCTTCGCCGGCGACGACCATCGCCGCCGCTTCGCTCCTCCTCACCACGCCCGACCTCGCCGCCCGGAATCCCGGCGAGCTCCTCCACCGCGCCAAGTTCAACTCCGGCGAGCCACGCCCCGGATCCGGCTCCCTCTCCTTCCTCCTCCTCGAACGACAAGTCCGGCCACCGCAGCTCCATTTTCTCCGGCGACCCCGAGCTGCTACAGTGCAACCGGATCCAGATCTGAGATTCGAGGGTTGACTTTTTGCCCAAAACCCTAATTATTTTTTCTTTCTTTGACGCATCATAACTTCATTACCGTTGCTCCGATTCGTGCGTGTAGCATATCAAAATGTTCGTCTTGTCGAGTACCTCATTTCATCTAATTGCATCATTTTCATTTGAGCTCATCTTGATGCCCTAAATGCTGTTGGAAGAGGGCTATGTGATGTTAGTTTCAGATCTGTTATCAGCTTTTGCTCTTTTGTCATTTTTTCCATGATTAATGTGTGCATGCTATGATCCTGAGCTCTACATGTGTTTTGAAGTATGCCATGCCATCTTTACAGGGGTGTATGCCATCTTTACAAGCATGCAAAGTAGCTTACTTAATGTTGCTGATTTCAGGGACTTAGAAATATTCTAAGTCTTTGCCATGTCCTTATTTTTATGCCATGTGTTCATGTTGATACCTAGTGATTCGTGCATCTTTTGAGCATGAGCAGTAAGGATGTTTTGTAGATATTGTGGTGCTCTATCCATCCATGGCTTTGTTTGCATTTATGGAGCACCCTAGCTTGAGTCAATCGAGCTCTACTTTTGCTATAAAATGTTCCTGGCAGATTGTTAACATGTTTGGCAATTTTGCCGAGCTTGTTGTAATTGATCCATACATGCTATGCTGTTGTTCTTGCCATGTTTATCTTCTATGCCATGTCTACTTGCTGGGTGTATGCTTAGTCTATCATGCAATGCCTCGTAGTGAGTGCATCGAGCTCGTAAACATGCCTACTTGATATCTGTTTTGCCATGCTCCAGTTTTTCACTAAGTCTGAATCTGTTAATGATAATTGCTATGTTCACGTGGTTGCAATTGTATTTTCTGATCCCTTTTGGCTTATAGTCAGTAAAGGACTTTTGTTGTATGCTTTGAGTAGCTTCATGCCATGCTTTGATTTGCCATGATATATTCCTGTAGCATGTAGTTATCGTGCTCTAAACTTTGCTTCCTGATGTTAAATTCCTGACTTGTTGATTATTCCGCTAAGTCTGTAACCTGTTATCTTTTGCACTTTTGCCATGCTTGTTTGAACCTGCTAATGAGTGAATTAGCCGTAGTTCAGTGTTCATCTTTTGTCAAGAATCTTGAGTGGATCCCTGCCATGTATTTTGTTGCCATGTTGGAGTGCTGTAGCATGTTGTTCTTAATGCATTTAGATGGTCTCGTGCTGTTAATCGCAGACCGGTGCCATATTTGTTTTGCTTGTCATTTCCAAATCGTGCATCTGATTCCGGTGATCTTTATATCGATTTCGACCGAAATCAACTCACCTTTCCAGTGGCACTCTTGGTTTTCCAAGTTGAGGCTAGGGTCAATCATTCCTTTCCGAATCATGCATATGCATCGCATACCGCATCCCGCATATCATGACATGTTTTGCATCATGTTGTTTGTGCATTGCACGTGGTTGATTGTGTTCCTTTTGCTTGTTGTTCTTGCTTTGGGTAGAGCCGGGAGACGAGTACGTGATCGAGGAGCCCGTTGAGTACGCTTATGAGGATCAAGTCAACTCAGAGAACTTTGCAGGCAAGATGACCATACCCTCGAAATCACTTCTATCTTTGCTTGCTAGATGCTCGCTCTTTTTCTATGCCTATGCTACGATACCTACCACTTGCTTATCATGCCTCCCATATTGCCATGTCAAACCACTACCCCCCATGTCCTAGCAAACCGTTGTTTGGCTATGTTACCGCCTTGCTCAACCCCTCTTATAGCGTTGCTAGTTGCAGGTGAAGATTGGAGTTTGTTCCTTATTGGAACATGTTTATTATTGGGATATCATTATATTATCTTGTTTATCTTAATGCACCTATATACTTGGTAAAGGGAGGAAGGCTCGGCCTTATGCCTAGTGTTTTGTTCCACTCTTGCCGCCCTAGTTTCCGTCATACCGGTGTTATGTTCCTTGATTTTGCGTTCCTTACACGGTTGGGTTATAATGGGAACCCCCTGACAGTTTGCCTTGAATAAAACTCCTCCAGCAATGCCCAACATTGGTTTTACCATTTTCCACCTAGCCTCTTTTTCCCTTGGGTTTCCGGAGCCCGAGGTTCATCTTTATTTAAACCCCCTGGGCCAGTGCTCCTTTGAGTGTTGGTCCGACCGAGTAGACTGCGGGGCCACCTCGGGGAAACTTGAGGGTTGGTTTTACTCGTAGGATGTCTCATGTGAGTGTGCCCTGAGAACGAGATATGTGCAGCTCCTATCGGGATTTGTCGGCACATTTGGGCGGTGTTGTTGGACTTGTTTTACCATTGTCGAGATGTCTTGTAACCGGGATGCCGAGTCTGATCGGATTGTCTTGGGAGAAGGAATATCCTTCGTTGACCGTGAGAGCTTGTGATGGGCTAAGTTGGGACTCCCCTGCAGGGATTTGATCTTTCGAAAGCCGTGCCCGCGGTTATGGGCAGATGGGAATTTATTAATGTCCGGTTGTAGAAAACCTGAAACAAAACTTAATTAAAATGCGTCAACCGCGTGTGTAACCGTGATGGTCTCTTTTCGGCGGAGTCCGGGAAGAGAACACGGTCTTGTGTTATGCTTGAACGTAGGTTCTTCTAGATCACTTCTTGATCATAGTTCATCGACCGTGCTTTTGCTTTCTCTTCTCGCTCTCATTTGCGTATGTTAGCCACCATATATGCTAGTCGCTTGCTGCAGCTCCACATCATACCTTTTACCCTTCCTAAGCTTAAATAGTCTTGATCGCGAGGGTGTGAGATTGCTGAGTCCCCGTGACTCACAGATTCCTTCCAAAACCAGATGCAGGGACCGATGATACCATTCCAGGAGATTCAACTAAGCTTAAGTGGGAGTTCGATGAGGACTCAGGATGATACTACGTGTCTTTCCCAGATGATCAGTAGTGGTGCCCAGTTGGGGCGATCGGGGACTATGTTGCATTTGGGGTTTATCTTCATTTTGGTTCCGTAGTCGGACCTTGAGTGTATTTGGATGAATGTAATGTTATTTATGCTATTTGTGTGACGTGGCGAGTGTAAGCCAACTATGTATCTTTCCCCTTATTTATTACATGGGTTGTTGTGAAGATTACCTCACTTGCGACATTGCTTTCAATGCGGTTATGCCTCTAAGTCATGCTTCGACACATGGGAGATATAGCCGCATCGAGGGCGTTACATGAACCCTGGGGGCATAGGCTTAGTCTGGCGTGCTAACATATCTATTAAGCCTAGGTCGGGTTGCGGTGTTTTGTTTGGCCAAGGCCGGGCATGACCCAGGAAAGTGTGTCCGGCCGGAGTTAATCGAGCGTGGTGGGTAAGTTGTTGCACCCCTGCAGGGAAGAAAATATCCATCGATAGCCTGTCCTACGGTAACGAACACTTGGAGTTGTATCCCGATCGATACAACTAGAACTGGATACTTGTGATGAGAACTGGATGGTGATGAGAATTGGATTGTGATGATAACTGGATAGTATGGCTCTGGGATTGCTTTCTCGCAGGGAGTCGAGAAAGGATCTCTGGCCAAGGTTGATAACACTTCTACTACTTTACTTTATGATACTCTACTCCCTCCTATTGCAGCAAGATGGTGGTTTCCAGAAGATGCTAGTCTTCGATAGGACTAGGCCTTCTCTCTATTCTGGCATTCTGCAGTTTAGTCCACAGATACAACCCATTCGTTTGATACAGATGCATACTTAGTTTAGATCTGATGTAAGTCTTGCGAGTAATTTGGATGAGTACTCACGGTTGCTTTGCTACCTCTTTCCCCCCCATACCCGATTGTTGCGACCAGATGACGGATCCCAGGAGCCAGACGACACCACTGAAGACTACTGCTACCCCGAGGGTGCCTACTACTACGTGGGGACCGCTGTCGACCAGGAGTAGTTAGGAGGCTCCCAGGCAGAAGGCCTTGCGTTTTCTATCGTAGATGCTTTTGTGCTAGCCTTCTTAAGGCAAACTTGTCTAACTTATGTCTGTTCTCAGATGTTGTTTCTTCTGCTGACTCTTGTGTGTTCGAGCTTATGTATTCGAGCCCTCGAGGCCCCTGGCTTGTAATATAAAGCTTGTATTATTCTAATTTGTGTCTAGAGTTGTGTTGTGATATCTTCCCGTGAGTCCTTGATCTTGATCGTACACATTTGCGTGTATGATTAGTGTACGATCAAATTGGGGGCGTCACAAGTTAAACTAACTATAGTAGTTGCTAGTGGCCCATGCCTTTTCAGTTTCCTTCTCTGCTTTTAAGGCCACCCACCCACCGCTCCACTCTCCACTCACCTTCAGTCCACCCCGCTACCAAACCACGTCGCCTCGGTTACCCCGCACCAAACCCCCACTGCGCCGCTGCCGACCACCACACCGCCTCCGCGGACATGGAGAACAGCCCCGCCTGGAAGAGGGTCATCGTTGACCTCGCAGGCGACGACAAGGCCATGCGCGCGGACCTGACGGAGATCGGGAAGTGGTTCCCCAACATTGCGATGTTGCATCACCACGCGCATGGCCTCCTCGAGGTCATGACCGACGACGAGCAGGACCGCGCCTACCCCGACCACAACGGTATCCCTTATTAACTCGTCCTCCGCTTCGCGATGCAGGAGACGCGCTCCGACGACCCGGGGCAGCGAGCCCGGTGGTGGATTGATACGTCTCCGTCGTATCTACTTTTCCAAACACTTTTGCCCTTGTTTTGGACTCTAACTTGCACGATTTGAATGGAACTAACCCGGAGTGACGCCGTTTTCAGCAGAATTGCCATGGTGTTATTTTTGTGCAGAAATAAAAGTTCTCGGAATGACCTGAAAATCTACGGAGAATTATTTTGGAATATATAATAAATACTGGAAGGAAGATCCACGTCAGGGGGGCCTCCACCTATCCACGAGGGTGGGGGCGTGCCTGCCCCCTGGGCGCACCCCCCTGCCTCGTGGGCCCCCTGACGCTCCACCGACCTCAACCTGGACTCCATATATTCACTTTCAGGGAGAAAAAAACCAGGGAGAAGGATTCATCACGTTTTACGATATGGAGCCGCCGCCAAGCCCTAAACTCTCTCGGGAGGGCTGATCTGGAGTCCGTTCGGGGCTCCGGAGAGGGGAATCCATCGCCATCGTCATCTTCAACCATCCTCCATCACCAATTTCATGATGCTCACCACCGTGCCTGAGTAATTTCATCGCAGGCTTGCTGGACGGTGATGGGTTGGATGAGATTTATCATGTAATCGAGTTAGTTCTGTTAGGGTTTGATCCCTAGTGTCCACTATGTTCTGAGATTGATTTTGCTATGACTTTGCTATGCTTAATGCTTGTCACTAGGGCCCGAGTGCCATGATTTCAGATCTTAACCTATTATGTTTTCATCAATATATGAGAGTTCTTGATCCTATGTTGCAAGTCTATAGTCACCTATTATGTGTTATGATCCATTAACCTCGAAGTGACAATAATCGGGATACTTACCGGTGATGAACGTAGTTTGATGAGTTCATGTATTCACTATGTGTTAATGCTTTGTTCCAGTACTCTATTAAAAGGAGGCCTTAATATCCCTTAGTTTCCAATAGGACCCCGCTGCCACGGGAGGGTAGGACAAAAGATGCCATGCAAGTTCTTTTCCATAAGCACATATGACTATATTCGGAATACATGCCTACATTACATTGATGAACTGGAGCTAGTTCTGTGTCACCCTATGTTATAACTGGAATAAGAGGGAAGGTGAGGGAGGAGAGAAGGAAAGGGGTGTCGGTGTCAAAACCGGTGGATCTCGGGTAGGGGGTCCCGAACTGTGCGTCTAGGATCGATGGTAACAGGAGACGGGGGACACGATGTTTACCCAGGTTCAGGCCCTCTCTATGGAGGTAATACCCTATACTTCCTGCTTGATTGATCTTGATGAATATGAGTATTACAAGAGTTGATCTACCATGAGATCGTAATAGCTAAACCCTAGAAGTTTAGCCTATGAATATGGTAATGAGTATATGTGATGTCCTCTTCGGACTACCCCCTTCGGTTTATATAGACACCGAGGGGATCTAGGGTTTACATAGAGTCGGTTACATAAGAAGGAATCTTTGGTCGCCAAGCTTGCCTTCCACACCAAGTAGAGTCCAATCCGGACACAGTGCAGTCTTCGGCCTTCATGTCTTCACAACCCATCAGTCCGGCCCATGGATAAAAGGCCAGATGCCCGAGGACCCCTTAGTCCAGGACTCCCTCAGTAGCCCCTGAACCAGGCTTTCAATGACGAGGAGTCCGGCGTGCAGATTGTCTTCGGAATTGCAAGGCGGGTTCCCCTTTCTCCGAACTCCAAGGTAGTCTTTGGATGTAATGATAGTATCCTGACCTGTTACGCACACCATACACAACCGCAGAGAGAATATAATATTTGCACGAATCTAATATGTTGACAGGTTTTTTCCAACACGACATCACGTCTGTCCGGTTATAATTTCGAACCGTTTTTCCTCTGCCATTCCACGCTTCGAGACGCGGTTGCTATCGACACATCTTGTCAAAACAGAGATCATGCCCCATTATTGCGGGATTCTCATCAATGCTGTCATGGGTAACTCAACCGTGCCGTTTATATATCCCTAGGGACCATGTGAATCCTAAGGCGAGTGAGGAGGCGTTCAATATTTGCTGCCTTTATAAGGGGATAAGGATTCCTCTTCCTCTCCTCGCGCTCTCTCTCCGTCTCCGCCTTTCCGATCTCAAGCTCCAGCGCCCAAGTTCTCATCTCCTTTCCACTCAAGCAACCATGTCCGGATCTGGTGGTCAGGGCAAGTGGATGGTCTCCTCTATCAAGGAGGACATTACTAAGCTTCGGGCGGCTGGATATTTGGCGAAGGAGATCACCCATCGTCTGCCAGCCGAGGGACAAATCGTCCCCACGCCGGAGCCCACAGAGAGGGTAGTATTCATAGCCCATTTCTTCCGCGGGCTAGGGTTTCCACTCCACCCTTTCGTCCGCGGGCTGATGTACTATTACAGGATAGATTTCCATGATCTGTCCCCGAATTCCTTCCTCAACATCTCGGTGTTTATTGTCGTGTGCGAGGCCTTCCTCCGCATCCATCCCCACTTCGGGCTGTGGCTCAAAGTCTTCAACGTGAAGCCAAAGGTGGTGGATGGCCAGCACACGGAGTGTGGAGGGGCCATGGTGAGCAAGGTATCCAATGTCTCCTGGCCCAAAGGCACCTTTGCGGAGACAGTAAAGGAATGGCAGAAGTAGTGGTTCTACATTACAGAACCTTGTGGAACCACTTGGGCCGCAGCTGTCGAATTCCGCTCCAGTGCTCCCATGCGACTCACCTCCTGGGTCAAGAAGAGTCCGGACTGGTGTTCACCTGACGAGCTGATAGCGCTGTAGACGCACGTTCAAAGCATGGTGACCAAGGACGTCAAGCTCGTTGACGTTATCCAGGTGATGCTAATCCGCCGGATTCTTCCGTGCCAGCGCCGAAGCCGCCCTTTATGGGAGTTCAATTCTAAGAAGCACTAGATCCTGAAAAAGCTCTTCGATACTTCTCACGAAGGGGCCTGGAAGTTGCTCTTCAAGGGCAACGAGAAGCCACCGGCCACGGACTCAGACCGTGGTCACAATTGTAACTGCCCCGCCAACAAGGTATGTTACTTTTGATGTATTCCCAACTTAAATGTTTCAAGGATGATGTCTGAGAGCTTAGTATTGCTCTCTCAGGACTGGGTGGAGAGGGCGAAGCAGATCCAATGTCCGACTCCGCTGCCCGAAGAACCAGTCATCCCGCGCTTGGCAAAGATGCTGGTATCGGTGCCATATACAGCGCCGGAGAAGAAGGCCAAGAAGAAAGCCAAGGGGGCCAAGAGTGGCCCCCGTCGCAAGGGCACTTCGGACATGACGTCCGAAGATGACGAGGCCCATTCCTCTGTCCCAGAGGACAACGACGAGGAAGAGGAGGAGGAGGAGGAAAACAACCCTCCTCCCGAGGAGAAGAAGAAGAAGAGGGTGGTCTCGGCACATCTGGAGGCGAAAGCGCCCAAAAAGGGGAAGGGCGCCCCAGTGGTCAACACCGCGTGGGACGTTGACAGTAGCCCGGAACGTCGCCCCCGTACTAGGTGATACGTCTCCGTCATATCTACTTTTCCAAACACTTTTGCCCTTGTTTTGGACTCTAACTTGCATGATTTGAATGGAACTAACCCGGACTGACGTTGTTTTCAGCAGAATTACCATGGTGTTATTTATGTGCAGGAATAAACGTTCTCGGAATGACCTGAAACTTCATGGAGCCACTTTTCAAAAAATAAGAAAAATACCTGCCAAAGATGAAGGCCAGGGGGCCCACCGTCTCTCCACGAGGGTGGGGGCGCGCCCCTACCTCGTGGGCCCCCTGTTGCCTCTCCGACTCCAACTCCAACTCTATATATTGTGTTTCGGGGAGAAAGAAATCTAGGAGAAGAAATCATCGCGTTTTACGATACGGAGCCGCCGCCAAGCCCTAAAACCTCTCGGGAGGGCTGATCTGGAGTCCGTTCGGGGCTCCGGAGAGGGGAATCCGTCGCCATCGTCATCATCAACCATCCTCTATCACCAATTTCATGATGCTCACCGCCGTGCGTGAGTAATTCCATCGTAGGCTTGCTGTAAGGTGATGGGTTGGATGGGATCTATCATGTAATCGAGTTAGTTTTGTTAGGGTTTGATCCCTAGTGTCCACTATGTTCTGAGATTGATGTTGCTATGACTTTGCTATGCTTAATGCTTGTCACTAGGGCCCGAGTGCATGATTTCAGATCTGAACCTATTATGTTTTCATCAATATATGAGAGTTCTTGATCCTATGTTGCAAGTCTATAGTCACCTATTATGTGTTATGATCCGTTAACCCCGAAGTGACAATAATCGGGATACTTACCGGTGATGACCGTAGTTTGAGGAGTTCATGTATTCACTATGTGTTAATGCTTTGTTCTGGTTCTCTATTAAAAGGAGGCCTTAATATCCCTTAGTTTTCGTAAGGACCCCGCTGCCACGAGAGGGTAGGACAAAAGATGTCATGCAAGTTCTTTTCCATAAGCACGTATGACTATATTCGGAATACATGCCTACATTACATTGATGAACTGGAGCTAGTTCTGTGTCACCCTAGGTTATGACTGTTACAAGATGAACCGCATCCGGCATAATTCTCCATCACCGATCCATTGCCTACGAGCTTTCCATATATTGTTCTTCGCTTATTTACTTTTTCGTTGCTATTGTTATCATCACTATAAAACACCAAAAATATTACTTTTGCTATTGTTACTTCTGCTATAGTTACCACTACTATCATATTACTTTGCTACTAAATACCTTGCTGCAGATATTAAGTTTCTAGGTGTGGTTGAATTGACAACTCAGCTGCTAATACTTGAGAATATTCTTTGGCTCCCCTTGTGTCGAATCAATAAATTTGGGTTGAATACTCTACCCTCGAAAACTATTGTGATCCCCTATACTTGTGGGTTATCAAGACTATTTTCTGGCGCCGTTGCTGGGGAGCATAGATCTATTCTTTGAGTCACTTGGGATTTACATATGCTTATCATTATGAAGAACGTGAAAGATCCAAGAGCCAAGATTTATCCCTCAACTACGAGGGGAGGCAAGGAACTGCCATCTAGCTCTGCACTTGATTCACCTTTTGTTTTGAGTAAGCTTGCGACACCTAAACCTGCTTCTGCTATTAATTCTGATATGTCTTATGTTATTGATGATGCAACTTCTACTATGCATGATACTTATGATGAAACTACTTCTATGCTTGATACTACTATGCCACTTGGTGAATTTCTTGATGAACAACTTGCTAGGGCTAGAGAGAATGAAATTATTTAAACTGATTATATTGATGAAAGTGATGATGAAGATTCTCCCCCTAGATATGAATTACCTGTTGTGCCTGAGGGCTATGTTATGGATGAAGAAACTGCTAGAGATTTTCTTTCTTGCAATGATAGGAATGATCTTAAGAAATTATTAGCTAAGTTGAAACAAAAAACTTTGAATGCTAGAATGAAATATGATCCTGCTTATGCTACTTCACCTATCTTTTTTACTGATAAGGATTATGAATTCTCTGTCGACCCTGAGATAATTACTTTAGTTGAATCTGATCCTTTCTATGGCTATGAATCTAAAACTGTTGTGGCACATCTTACTAAATTAAATGATATAACCACCCTGTTCACTAATGATGAGAAAACTCGCTACTATTATATCCTTAAATTATTTCTGTTCTCATTAAAGGGTGATGCTAAGATATGGTTTAATTCTCTTGATCCTGGTTGTGTGTGTAGTCCCCAGGATATGATTTATTACTTATCTGCTAAATATTTCCCCGCTCATAAGAAACAAGCTGATTTAAGGGAAATATATAATTTTGTGCAAATTGAAGAAGAGAGTCTCCCACAAGCTTGGGGGAGGCTTCTCCAATTACTTAATGCTTTGCCTGATCATCCTCTTAAGAAAAATGAAATACTTGATATCTTTTATAATGGACTAACCGATGCTTCCAGAGACCACCCGGATAGTTGTGCTGGTTGTGTTTTTAGGAAAGAACACCAGATGAAGCTGAGATTCTATTGAATAATATGTTGACTAATGAAAATAATTGGACACTTCCTGATCCAACTCCTGAACCAACTCCTAAGCCAACTCCGAAGAAAAGGGGTATTCTATTTCTCAGTCCTGAATATATGCAAGAGGCAAAGAAATCTATGAAAGAAAAAGGTATTAAAGCTGAAGATGTTAAGAATTTACCTCCTATTGAAGAAATACATGGTCTTAATTTACCGCCTGTTGAAGAAATACATGGTTTTAGTCCATCGCCTATTGAGGAAACTCATGGTCTTGATAACCCGACACAGGTAGTAAAGGTAAATTCTCTCTATAGATATGATAAAGCTGAAATCCCTCTTACTAAGTTTGCTAGCCCATGCTTGGATGAGTTTGATGGCTTTATGGTTAAGCAAGAAAACTTCAATGCCTATTTTGGTAGAGAATTAAAACATAATGCTTACATGATTTAACACTTGAGTAATTATATGGCCAATGTTAAAGGTGAACTAGAACTTATTAGTAAACATGCTTCTATGGTTACAACTCAAGTAGAACAAGTACTTAAAACTCATAATGATTTGCTCAATGAATTAAATAGTAAGAAAAATGATAATGCTGTTAGAGTTATGACTAGAACGGGTAAGATGACTCAGGAACCTTTTTATCCTAAAGGCCATCCTAAGAGAATTGAGCAGGATTCTAAGAGAAATAATATTGATGCACCTAGTCCTTCTAAGAAGAAGAAAAAGAAAAATGATAGGACTTTGCATGCTTCTAGTGAACCTGCTATTTACACACCTGAGAATCCCAATGATATTTCTATTTCTGATGTTGAAACCCAATCTGGTAATGAGCATGAACCTAGTGATAATGTTAATAATGATGTTCATGTAGATGCTCAACCTAGTAATGACAATGAAGTAGAGATTGAACCTGCTGTTGATCTTGATAACCCACAATCAAAGAATCAATGTTATGATAAGAGAGACTTTGTTGCTAGGAAGCACGATAAGGAAAGAGAACCATGGGTTCAGAAACCCATGCCTTTTCCTCCTAAACCATCCAAGAAAAAGGATGATGAGGATTTTGAGCGCTTTGCTGAAATGATTAGACCTATCTTCTTACGTATGCGTTTGACTGACATGCTCAAAATGAATCCTTATGCTAAGTATATCATATATGAAAGAAATTGTGACAAATAAAAGAAAGATACCCGAAGCTGAAATTTCCACCATGCTTGCTAATTATACTTTTAAGGGTGGAATACCTAAGAAGTTAGGAGATCCAGGAGTACCAACTATACCATGCTCCATTAAAAGAAACTATGTTAAAACTGGTTTATGTGATCTTAGAGCCGGTGTTAGTGTTATGCCTGTTTCTTTATATCGTAGACTTGATTTGAATAAGTTGACACCTACTGAAATATCTTTGCAAATGGCTAATAAATCAACTGCTATACCTGTTGGTATTTGTGAGGATGTGCCTGTTGTGGTTGCAAACATTACTATTTTAACAGACTTTGTTATTCTTGATATTCCCGAGGACGATAGTATGTCTATTATTCTTGGAAGACCCTTTTTGAATACTGCAGGGGCTGTTATTGATTGCACCAAAGGCAATGTCACTTTTCATGTTAATAGTAATGAGCATACGGTACACTTTCCGAGGAAACAACCTCAAGTCCACAATATCAATTCCATTGGAAAAATTTCAACAATTATTTTTGGAGGTTTTGAATTTCCTCTTCCTACTGTCAAGAAGAAATATGATATTCTTATTGTTGGGGACATGCACATCCCCATTTAGGTAACCTAGTGTTATTTGAAAATTCTCCGGTTCCATGTTATTTGGAATGAGTTTGTTAACAAGACCTGATCAACCTTGTTAGTGGATTCCTTTTGATGAGCATGAGATGGATGAATTTAGAAAACACAACTCTTTGTACCCTCTTTTTACTTTCTATTATTTATATTAAATAAAGCAAAAATAGTATTTTTTTGTCTGTTTTCTGAATTATCCATGCAATGAAAAATATCCCGAAAATAAAAGTTCTCCAAATGCCCTGAAATTTAAATATGATTTTTTCTGGAATATTTGAGAATATCTAGCACCGAAAACACAGCAGGGGGAGCAAGCACCTGGCCACGAGGGTGGAGGGCGCGCCCCCTGCCTCGTGGGCCCACGGTGACTCCCCCCCACTTATTCCAGCTACCACACATTCCTTCTTCCTCCCACAAACACCACTAACCAGCTCAAACCCGAGTCCAAGCTCATCTTGCTGCCATTTTCGATCTCCTTGCTCAAAGCACCTCTCACAAAACTGCTTTGGGGGATTGTTCCTTGGTATGTGACTCCTCCAGTGGTCCAATTAGTTTTTGTTCTAGTGCTTTATTCATTGCATATTTTTGCTGCTTAGGTGACCCTGTTATTGAGCTTGCATGTCAAATTTATATGGTCAAAAGTAGTTTTGATGCATGATATAGTCTCTATGCACTTGTAGGAGTAGTTGCTATCAATATTGTTGAGTTTGGTTCACTTTTATTTTGAAGTTACTAAAAATTTCAGAAATTTTTCAGAGGAAGAAATATGTTTAGGAAAATGTAACAAGGTGGTCCTTCAAGGAAGGAAGGACCCAGGCTCGCAATACGCGATGCCGATGATGAACCACCGAGGGAAGCTCAGGTGCGGGCTTGTGAATGGCCTTCAGAGGACTTTATGGATCGAGCAGGAATCAAGGAAGAATTTAACGCATATGTGCGTAATGCCAATCTTGAGAGCTTCGAGGCAGATAAGTGCCGCCAATACCAGTATCTCACCGATTCCTTTGTGAGAAGGTTTGAATTTTCATCATCACGTAATTCTCAAACTGTCCTATTTGATCTTTATGAAAATTATTATACTATGGACTTAGAGGATTTTAATACGGCTTGCAAACTTCCACAATGGGGCAGCACTAGTGAGCCTCGCAAATCTGAGTTTAGAGATTTTCTTGCTAGCATAACGGTGGGGGAATCTAGAGATATAACAGAAGATACCATAGGGAGCATTCATTTTCCTGCTATACATTATTTTGCTCTCTTCATAGGTAGGTGCATAAATGGTATGGATGAAGCATGTCACATGTGCGTTCTAGATCTTAGTGTTCTCAAGAGTGCTGTATTAGGAGATAGACAATATAACTTGGGAGCCATTGTCGCATGTAGGTTGCATAATAATCGATTTAATGGTGATTTCTTTGGTGGAATTTATGCAACCCGTCTAGATAATTTTCTTGGTATACCCATTCGTGGGCATGATATTGAGTTGCCTCCTGTTTATTTAGATTATGAGGCTATGGTTTGTCATCAGTTTGTTGAGAGGAATGATCAGTTCCTCTAGTATCGACTAATCTTTGACAGACGACGCACCTATCACGTCGCTCTCCCTGCTCCTGCTTTCTTTGACTCCCAGGCAAAAGGGAGATATGTTATGACCAGGGAGGAGGCGGACGAGTATAAGAGGAGGATGGAGACGGCTCGCCTCCGAGCGGCAGCTCATGAGGCAATAGCTGCTGCATCTCAATACGACCCCAGCTACTACTATGGATATCCGCCAGGCCAGTCGTGGCCATAGACCAACTCAGGCCAAAAGCCTAAGCTTGGGGGAGTACGTATTTCTCACCGACATTACATTCATGTTCACACACTCATTACTAGTTGCCGGTGCTCATACTTTTTCATTGTATCATCCATGCTAGTTTATTTTCCTTTTTATGCTTTGTTTTTGTGAGTTTAATAAACCTTAGTAAAAACAAAAAAAATTAGTTGTAGCTTTTAGTTAGTTTACTTTTCATGTTGTAGTAGTAATAATTAAAAAAAGAAAACCCCCAAAAAATCTCGTTCTTCTTTTGCTTGTTGGGAGCTTTCCCGTGTAAATAGTTTTATTTCTTTTCTTTCCTTTGGGGGTCGAGAGGAGAAGACCATAATTAAAATGTTGAGTGGCTCTTATATGCATTATTGATTGATCTGACAAAGAGCCCATATTACCTTGTCTTCTCTCTTGAATTGAATGCTTGCAGATTTCAGCTTAGTCCAATGCACGTGCACTATTATTATTATCCACACTATTCGGTCGTGCGAGTGAAAGGCAATAATGATGATTATATGATGAACTTATTGAGATGAGAAAAGCTGGTATGAACTCGACCTCTCTTGTTTTTGTAAATATGATTAGTTCATCGTTCCTAATTCAGCCTATTATGAATAAACATGTTTGCAATGACAATTAGAGATCATAGTTGCTTATGCCATGCTTAATTAGCTAGGAGCTTATAATGGTTTACCTTGCGTGCCAACATGCTATTAAAATGGTTGTGATGTGGTATGATAGGGTGGTATCCTCTTTTGAATGATTCGAGTGGCTTGACTTAGCACATGTTCACACATGTAGTTGAAACAAAATCAACATAGCCTCTACGATATTTATGTTCATGGTGCATTATATCCTACTCATGCTTGCATTCGGTGTTGATTAATTTTAATGCATGTTCATGACTGTTGTCGCTCTCTAGCTGGTTGCTTCCCAGTCTTTTGCTAGCCTTCATCTATACTAAGCGGGAATACTGCTTGTGCATCCAATTCCATAAACCCCAAAGTTATTCCATATGAGTCCACCATACCTACCTATATACAGTATCTACCTGCCATTCCAAGTAAATTTGTATGTGCCAAACTCTAAACCTTCAAATAAACATTCTGTTTTGTATGCTCGAATAGCTCATGTATCAACTGGGGCTGTCTGTATCTTCCATGTTGGGCGGGTTATTCTCAAGAGGAGTGGACTCCGCTCCTCACTCACGAGAAAATGGCTGGTCACCGGGATGCCCAGTCACATGATTTATGCAAATCAAATCAAAATAATTGCAAACAAAACTCCCCCGGGACTGTTGTTAGTTGGAGGCACTCGTTGTTTC
The DNA here is from genome assembly GCF_003073215.2 of Triticum urartu. NCBI lineage: Eukaryota > Viridiplantae > Streptophyta > Magnoliopsida > Poales > Poaceae > Triticum > Triticum urartu. The sequence continues at coordinate 458,234,889 of NC_053024.1, forward strand.
GAGCAAGCCATGTATTGATGCTTGCTGGTGGAGGGGAGTATAAACTTTACCATTCTGTTTGGGAACCGCCTATAATGTGTGTAGCATGGAAGATATCGCCATCTCTCGGTTGTTGTGTTGACAATCAAAGTATACCGCTCAAAATATTATTCTTATCTATTTCAAAACCGAGCTCTGGCACCTCTACAAATCCCCTCTTCCCTCTGCGAAGGGCCTATCCATTTTACTTTTATGTTGAGTCATCATCCTCTTATTAAAAATCACCAGTTGGAGAGCACCATTGTCATTTGCATTCATTACTGTTAGTTTACATTGAGTATGACTTGACTGGATCTCTTTTACCATGAATTACAATGTTTAGTCAGCCCTTGATCTTTAAAGGTGCTCTGCATTTATGTTTTGCGGTCTCAGAAAGGGCTAGCGAGATACCATCTTTTTATATCATATCATGATTGTTTTGAGAAAGTGTTGTCATCCGAGATTTATTATTATTGCTCGCTAGTTGATTATGTCATTGATATGAGTAAACATGAGACCTAAATTTTATTATGACTATGGTTAGTTCATAATCTTTGCTGAAAACTTGAATGCTGGCTTTACATATTTACAACAACAAGAGGAAACAGAGTTCGTAAAAGTTTTTCTTTATCACTTTCAGTTTATCAACTGAATTGCTTGAGGACAAGCAAAGGTTTAAGCTTGGGGGAGTTGATACATCTCCGTCATATGTACTTTTCCAAACACTTTTGCCCTTGTTTTGGACTCTAACTTGCATGATTTGAATGGAACTAACCCGGACTGACGCTGTTTTCAGCAGAATTGCCATGGTGTTATTTTTGTGCAGAAATAAAAGTTCTCGGAATGACCTGAAAATCAACGAAGAATTATTTTGGAATATATAATAAATACTGGAAGGAAGATCCACATTAGGGGGGCCTCCACCTATCCACGAGGGTGGGGCGCGCGCCTGCCCCCCTGGGCGCGCCCCCTGCCTTGTGGGCCCCCTGACGCTCCACCGACCTCAACCTGGACTCCATATATTCACTTTCGGGGAGAAAAAACCAGGGAGAAGGATTCATCACGTTTTACGATACGGAGCCGCCGCCAAGCCCTAAACTCTCTCAAGAGGGCTGATCTGGAGTCCGTTCGGGGCTCCGGAGAGGGGAATCCATCGCCATCGTCATCATCAACCATCCTCCATCACCAATTTCATGATGCTCACCGCCGTGCCTGAGTAATTCCATCGCAGGCTTGCTGGACGGTGATGGGTTGGATGAGATTTATCATGTAATCGAGTTAGTTTTGTTAGGGTTTGATCCCTAGTGTCCACTATGTTCTGAGATTGATGTTGCTATGACTTTGCTATGCTTAATGCTTGTTACTAGGGCCCGAGTGCCATGATTTCAGATCTGAACCTATTATGTTTTCATCAATATATGAGAGTTCTTGATCCTATGTTGCAAGTCTATAGTCACCTATTATGTGTTATGATCCGTTAACCCCGAAGTGACAATAATCGAGATACTTACCGGTGATGACCGTAGTTTGAGGAGTTCATGTATTCACTATGTGTTAATGCTTTGTTCCGGTACTCTATTAAAAGGAGGCCTTAATATCCCTTAGTTTCCAATAGGACCCCACTACCACGGGAGGGTAGGACAAAAGATGTCATGCAAGTTCTTTTCCATAAGCACGTATGACTATATTCGGAATACATGCCTACATTACATTGATGAACTGGAGCTAGTTCTGTGTCACCCTAGGTTATGACTGTTACATGATGAACCACATCCGGCATAATTCTCCATCACCGATCCATTGCCTACGAGCTTTCCATATATTGTTCTTCGCTTATTTACTTTTCCGTTGCTATTGTTATCATCACTATAAAACACCAAAAATATTACTTTTGCTACTGTTACTTCTGCTATTGTTACCACTACTATCATATTACTTTGCTACTAAATACCTTGCTGCAGATATTAAGTTTCCAAGTGTGGTTGAATTGACAACTCAGCTGCTAATACTTGAGAATATTCTTTGACTCCCTTTGTGTCGAATCAATAAATTTGGGTTGAATACTCTACCCTCGAAAACTATTGCGATCCCCTATACTTGTGGGTTATCGTGGATGTACCGGTCCGCCACTGCGCCGTGGCTGCCGGATCCATTGCGCGTTGGCTCACGAACGGAGCGCGTCCACAACGTCGACCTGGCCGTCCCCGCGCCTGTCAACACGGCCTACCGGGACCACTACCAGTCCGACTTCCTCGGGCGCGACGACTTCTCCGAGTACATTTCTTCCGACTCGGAGTACGACTCCGGCTTCGACGACGACTCTGGCTACGCCACCGACTCGTCCTGGTCGCTGGCTGGGAGGAGCCGAAGGTGATTGTCCTCTGTGACGACGAGCCGGAGGTCAATGTGGCGGCGCCCGTCGTCCCCGAGCCAGAGGTCCAGATGGTGGCGCCCGTCGCCAGGGAGGGTGACAAGCACTACCCCATTGACGTCGAGCTGCTTCCCGATGTTCCTGACATCGTCAAGCAGGAGGTGGAGGTGGTCTTGGCCTTGGAAGCACAGGTGGATGTCGCAGCGCAGCCAGACAGGAAGAAGAAGAGGAAGGTGGCAGTTGACATGGAGGTTCGCCGCTCGAAGCGCCTCTAGAAGATGAAGAACTGAAGAAGATGGAGTGTTATGAACTGCCAACATGAAGAAGATGGCAGTTGCAGTTAGTTAGGTATGCTGGAATATATAAATTTTCAGCATATAAGTTATAAAATAGTGTAGTTTTGTTAGGTGTGCTTGTATATTAAGCACATAAGTTATTTCTACTTTCTATTAGCAATGTTGAACTATGTGTTGGCTGGTTGTTGAACTAAGTGGCAATTGAACTATGCTGTTGATGTTGCTTTATGTTCTCTGTTGATGCTATTTGAACTATGTTCTCTGTTGATGCTGTTTTAAGATCCACTATTTGGTATATAAGGTGTTGTTGATGCTGTTGATGCTGAAGTGCTACAAAATAGTGTACTTTATGTTGTTGATGCTGTCTTGTTGCTATATAAGGCAAGAATCCAAAAGTGTCTTGTTGTCATATAAGGCAAGAATCCAATAATATCTTGTTGCTAAGGTTCTTAGAAAATTGAATCTTTGTCTTAACTGAATTTTGTCTTAACTGAACGATCTCTAACTGAACTTTGTCTTAACTGAACTTTTTCAGATAACTAAATTCAGTTAACTCTGCAAATTTAGTTTATTGTAAAAATTCAGTTATCTTTGTCTTAACTGAATTTTATCTTAACTGAACCTTGTTGCAAATTTTGTCAGCAAATTCAGTTAACTTTAAAAATTCAGTTATCTTATTAATTTAGTTAGCTTCCAAATTTGAGTCAGCTTAATTGAAAAATACAATTAAATGAACTTTGCCACCTATCTGAAATGGCAACACTACACACCCTACAACTGGTTAAATTTGTACTTGCACACCCTGTAACTTGCATTATGCATGCACCTTTGGTCCACCAATAGATCCACCACCACCAGAGCAACCAACAGATCCACCACCAGGTCCACCACCACCAGATCCCCTTCTTCTTCCTCCTCTTCCACCAGATCTTCATCTTCATCCTCCACTCCTCCTCTACTCCTGCTCCCCTGGTCTCCAGCAGCAACCATGGTGTCCTGGGATGATCTCCCAACCTCTTCTGAAGATGACTCAGTGACCAGCAAGGTTAGTCATGTCCTCTCCTCCATGCAGCTAGGGTTAAACAACAACTAGGGTTAAACAGCTTCTAGGGTTATACTTAACAAATGCAATTTTTCTTCTTCTGATTTTTAGCCTCTTACAATAATTTTTTGCAAATAATGGATTGGCCTGGTCACATATTTGCCTAGCTTTACATGTGAGCATGGATCTTTCTGTGAGAAGCATGTGGCTTTTCAATCAGTTGACAGTGGAAGAAGATTCCTGGCTTGTGCACACAAAGTTTGTAAAAATCCAGATAATAGTGCCATTTTATCATCATTTTACAGAGACAATGGCTTTTATCTGAAGATTTGCAGATAACTGAATAATGTCACTTAACTGAATGTTTCTTTGGATGATAGGAAGTACCTAAATGCACCTATGTGGAATGGATAGACCCTGAGTGGCCTGAAGCATTGAAGATGAGCCTAGATACCATATGGAGCATGTATGAAGAGGAGACAAAACAAAGTCTAAAAGAAAATGTGTTGAGTGTTGAACAGAACTTGAAGATCATGGAAGAGAAGACAAAAATGGAGAATGAGCTGAGACATTTCAAGGTTGATTTTGCCAAACTAGTGGCTGAAAAGGAGCAAGCAATGAGCCATTTAGGAAACACACAAATTGCTCTGGATGATCTGAAGGAAGAGCTTGAGAAGAAGAAGAGCACTGACAAATCAGTAACAAACATTCATCAGGTATTCAGGGCTAAGGCAGAGAAAGAGAGGGACCAAGTCATGTAGGAGAGGGATCAATTGAAGCAAGAGAAGAGAAAGCTTGAGTACATGATAGGTGACTTATTCAAACAAAAAGAGGAGACCAAGGAGAAGATAAAGAAACTTAAGGGGATGCTGAATGATTTTGACTGAACTTATCTTGTTCTTGTCCCTATGTAAACTGAATTTGACCAAGTATGTTATGAAATGGATTTGGTTGTCAACTGAATTTATCTTGCTTGTCAACTAAATTCTAAGTGCAATGGATTTGGTTTTAAACTGTAATATGTTGTCAAATGATTAGAATTGAATCAAGACATGCTGTGTTGCTGTTTCAATAAAGAAGTAACGTAACAACATTGGTACATATTCAACATTCGAAGATAACATAACAACATTCCATTACAAGCACCACAACATGCAACCATTACAACCATCAAAGCATGCATCCAAACCCAAAATAAGTACTTAATCTACTTAATCTACTTAGTGTGCTCACTAATTTCACTACATCTCACTTCTTCATGACTACTATGAAACACAACACACAAAGCACCATAACAAAAGCCATCACCAGCTTCAGCAGCAGTAGGATTTCTCTACCTAATCCAAGCAGCGTAGCAACTTGCTGCTTGGTAGCAAAGTTCTTCTCACTAGGGGTGCAAAATGACCCAAATTCAACTCTGCCAACACCTATCCCAGCCATGCCTCTTCCAGCTATGCTTCTTGTGTTCATTGCTTTAGTCTTCCTCTCAAGCTCATCCCTTTTATCCTCAGCTGCTCCTATTGCATCCACAACAACATCACCAACAAGAACCCTATGTTCAACAAGATGCTGCACATATTCTAGCTCCCAACGCCAGAAATCACAGGTAACCTATCAAACAGAGGAAACACAGCATATTCAGTTAACTAAAAAAGTTCAGTTAACTATAAAGTTCAGTTAACTACCACCAACCAATTGCAGTACCAACCAATTGCAGTACCAACCTAATGCAGTACCAATCTAATGCCAGTTAACTAAGTTCAATCTGATCCAAAACCCTGATGCAGAACCAGTGAAGAAAGATCTACCACACAGACATAGGAACTTGACCTAGTGTTTGCGGCACCTGTAGAAGACCCACCCCTCGTGCTCGTCGGTACCAGAGCGGTAGAACTTGACCTGCTCACCACAATCTGGGCACGGGATCAATGGAACCACAACGGAGCAGCCACGTAGCCCAGATCAAACAGAGACCGAAGATGACACGAGGAGAGAGGGTGGCGGCAATGGCTACGACGACGGAGAGATGGCGGCGACAATGGCTACTGCTGCTGCGGCGGCGGCGGCGAGGACGCGGTGACGACGTAGTCTGCGAGCTAGGGTTGGGAGAGGGCAGCGGGTGGGCTTGGTCGGCGCAGGTGGGCTCGATCCAACCAGGTGTGCGACCAGGTGAGGGAGGCAGATCTTTTGTTCTGACAGTTTTGCAAAAAAAACCTAGTTCCCTTCGAATTTGAGTGAGCTGGGCACATGTGGCAGTCAAAGCACACTTGGCAATGGTTGACTCGGGCCAGCTCATCACATACGTACACAAAAATGTATAATGGACCGTAGATGACCCCCTTGTCGGTGTCAAAACCGGCGGATCTCGGGTAGGGGGTCCCGAACTGTGCGTCTAAGGTTGATGGTAACAGGGGGCAGGGGACACGATGTTTACCCAGGTTCGGGCCCTCTCTATGGAGGTAACACCCTACTTCCTGCTTGATTGAACTTGATGAATATGAGTATTACAAGAGTTGATCTACCACGAGATCGTAATGGCTAAACCCTAGAAGTCTAGCCTGTATGACTACGGTATTGAGTATATCCTTTCCGGACTACACCCTTCGGTTTATATAGACACGGGGGAATCTAGGGTTACATAGAGTCGGTTACATAAGATGGAATCTTCATAGTTGTTCGCCAAGCTTTCCTTCCACGCCAAGGAGAGTCCCATACGGACACGGGTACAGTCTTTGGTCTTCATATCTTCATAGACCATCAGTCCGGCCCATAGATAACAGGACGGACGCCCGAGGACCCCTTAGTCCAGGACTCCCTCAGTAGCCCCTGAACCTGGCTTCAATGACAAGGTATCCAGCGCGTAGTGCTGTCTTCGGCATTGCAAGGCGGGTTCCTCCTTCCGAACTCCCGAATAGTCTCCAGATGAATTGATCGTGTCCGGACCTGTAACACACACCATACACAACCGTGGAGAGAATATAATAACACATGAATCCAATCTGCTGACAACTTTAGTAGTGTGACGTCACGCCTATCCGGTCATAATTTTAAACCGTTTTTCGCCCCATGTCTCGAGACGCGGTTGTCATTGGCATGTCTTGTCAAAGCAGAGACCGTGTCCCCTTATTACGGGATTCTCATCAACACGGGCGTGGGTAACCCAAGCATGCCGTTTACACAACCCTTGGGAGTAGGCGAATTTTAAGGCGAATGGGGGGGGGGCGTTCGATATTCACCGCCCTTATAAAGAGATAAGATTCCCCTTTCTTCTCCCACGCTTTCTTCTTGCCTCTCCGTTCTTGAGCTCCAACGCCCAAGCTCTCCTCTCCCTGTCTTGAGAAAGCACTCAACCATGTCCGGATCCGGAGGTCAAGGCAAATGGATGGCCTCCTGTGTTAAGGAGGAGGACATCGCCGAGCTTCGGGCGACCGGCCGATACCTGGCGAAGGAAATCGCCCACCGTCTTCCATCCCGGGGACAAATCATCCCTTCACCGAAGCCCAACGAGAGGGTAGTGTTCATCCCTCATTTTCTCCGCGGGCTAGGATGGGCGGATAGACCCCGCCATGGAGGCCGCACTCTCAGCGGCGATAGAGCCGGATACTGACTTTACCCCTTACGAGAGCCGTGTTGCCGAACCACTGGATTCGTCCCCGGCCACAGACTCCGAGCCGCCTACATCCGTGCCTATCAAATCTGATTGGGTGCCGATCATGGAGTTCACCTCCGCGGATATTTTTCAGCACTCACCTTTCGGCGACGTGCTAAATTCATTAGGGTCTCTCTCCTTGTCAGGAGATCCTTGGCCGAACTATGTCCGGCTAGAATGGGATGCGGACGACGAAGAAATTCGCTGCCCACCCACCTCCCACTTAGTAGCCTTTGTCGACGATTTAACCGACATGCTCGATTTTGACTCCGTAGACATCGACGGCATGGACGACGATGCAGCAGAAGAACAGGAACTAGTGCCCACAAGGCGTTGTACAACCACTTCACCACATGACATATACATGGTGGATACACCCAAAGAAAACAATGACGAAGAATGGCAGGATGAAGCGAAGAATAGCTCCCTCGGGAAGCAAACTAAGCGTCGCCGTAGACATTGCTCCAAATCCCGCCTCGGCAAAAACATCGATAACAGTGCAAGAGAAAATAACACTCCAGTCGACTCCAGAGGAAACGACGACCACATTGACCCAGCGGCAGAGCACGATGAAACCGCAAACAGCAAACATAGTACGGATCCGATGTCCGAACACGGCGACGCCGAGGATAAAGCTCATCAACCTCCCTCCGGGGAGGAAAACAGTCCGGACAAAGATGCACACATCATCCCGGAAAGGCACTTGGAACAAGAGAACCTCCGCAGAAGGCTTATTTCCACAGCGAGGAGTCTGAAGAAGCAGAAGCAAAGGCTTAAGGCCGCACAAAATACGCTCAGCAATAGATGGAACAAAGTGCTCGACAACAAAGAAAAGTACGGTGGAAGTTACCACACAAAGAGCTATCCAAAGCGCAAGCTACTGCCTGAATTCGACGATGAGGCCTTAGAGCCCACACGGCCGAAAACTAAAACGGCCAACCGGCCGGATCAACCACCTTGTGGCCGCGATAGAGCGGCCAACAAAGCCGCACATAAGTCAACACACGATCTACGTGAGGACTTGCGCCAAAAATCTAGTATGACCAGGTCCATCTATGGATCTAGGGAGCGCGCTCCGGCACAAAATCAAAACCGAATACTACAACTGTCCGAACGCCATGATACATCCAAATACAGGGGTGCCGCACACCCCCTATGTTTCACCGATGAGGTGCTGGACCACGAATTTCCAGAGGGATTCAAACCAGTGAACATAAAGGCGTACGACGGGACCACAGACCCTGGGGTCTGTATAGAGGACTTTATCCTCCATATCCATATGGCTCGCAGAGACGATCTCCATGCCATCAAATACTTGCCCCTCAAGCTTAAAGGACCAGCTCGACACTGGCTGAAAAGCCTCCCTGAAAACTCAATTGGAAGTTGGGAGGAGCTCAAGGATGCTTTTCGGGATAATTTTCAAGGGACCTACGTCCGACCTCCGGACGCAGACGATTTAAGTCATATAATTCAACAGCCCGGAGAGTCAGCCCGAAAGCTTTGGAATAGGTTTCTCACTAAGAAGAACCAAATCGTCGACTGCCCGGACGCCGAAGCCTTAGTAGCTTTCAAACACAACGTCCGAGATGAATGGCTCGCCAGACACCTCGGCCAAGAAAAACCGAGAACAATGGCAGCCGTGACAAGCCTCATGTCCCGCTTTTGCGCGGGCGAAGATAGCTGGTTAGCCCATAGTAGCACCAGCGACCCAAGCACATCCGAAGTCAGGGATGTCAATGGAAAACCATGACGCAGTAAAAGCAAGCGTCGGAATAAAGAAGACAACCCAGATAATACGGCGGTAAACGCCGGATTCAGGGGCTCTTGACCAGGTCAGCGGAAACAACCTTTCAAAGGCAACAGAGATGGATCGTCCAGCCTAAATAAGATTTTAGACAAATTATGTCAGATTCATGGCACCCCCGATAAACTTGCAAATCACACCCACAGAGAATGCTGGGTCTTCAAGCAGGTCGGTAAGCTAAACGCCGAACACAAGGGGAGGAAGACACCAAGCGAAGACGAGGACGAACCTCGCCAGGAAAGCACTGGAGGACAGAAAAATTCCCACCAGTGGTTAAAACAGTAAACATGATCCACGTGACGAAGAGGAGAAACAAACATGCACTCCGAGACATACGCGCCGTAGAGCCCGTCACCCCCAAGTTCAAACCCTGGTTGGCCTGCCCGGTCACTTTTGATCGCAGGGATCACCCGATAAGCATCCGACATGAAGGATTGGCCGCCTTGGTGTTAGACCCAATAATAAACGGATACTGAGGGAGTCCTGGATTAGGGGTCTCCGGACAGCCGGACTATCTCCATTGGCCGGACTGTTAGACTATGAAGATACAAGATTGAAGACTTCGTCTCGTGTCCGGATGGGACTCTACTTGGCGTGGAAGGCAAGCTAGGCAATACGGATATGGATATTTCCTCCTTTGTAACCGACCTTGTGTAACCCTAACCCTCTCCGGTGTCTATATAAACCGAAGGGTTTTAGTCCATAGGACAACAACCATAACATACAATCATACCATAGGCTAGCTTCTAGGGTTTAGCCTCTCTGATGTCGTGGTAGATCTACTCTTGTACTACCCATATCATCAAAATTAATCAAGCAGGACGTAGGGTTTTACCTCCATCAAGAGGGCCCGAACCTGGGTAAAACATCGTGTCCCCTGCCTCCTGTTACCATCCGGCCTAGACGCACAGTTCGGGACCCCCTACCCGAGATCCGCCGGTTTTGACACCGACATTGGTGCTTTCATTGAGACTTCCTCTGTGTCGTCGCCATTAGGCTTGATGGCTCCTACTATCATCGATAGCGATGCGGTCTAGGGTGAGACTTTTCTCCCTGCACAGATCTTCATATTCAACGGCTTTGCACTGCGGGCTAATTCGCTTGGCCATCTGGAGCAGATTGAAAGCTACGCCCCTGGCCATCAGGTCAGATTTGGAAGTTTGGACTACACAGACGACATCCGCGGAGACTTGATCTTCGACGGATTCGAGCCATAGCCGGGTGCGTCGCACTGTCGCGATGGGTATGACCTAGCTCTGCCGTCGAACAGTACCCCAAAGGCTGCGCCCGCATCAGCTCCGACCCTTAGCTCGGAGCCAACTGCGCCAGTCGAGGACGGGTGGTTAGACACCGCCTCAGGGGCTGCAGTCTCAACGGCGATCGAGCCGAACACCAGCCTAACCCTCTGCGCAGCCCGTGACTCCAAGGTGCCGGACACTTTTCCGGACTCCGAACCATCCGCGCCCCTGCCAATCGAATCCGATTGGGCGCCGATCATGGAATTCACCACCGCGGATATCTTTCAACACTCGCCCTTCGGCGACATTCTGAATTCACTAAGGTCTCTCTCTTTGTCAGGAGAGCCCTGGCCGTATTATGGCCAACATGATTGGGATGCGGACGACAAAGAAATTCGACGCCCACCCACCACCCACTTTGTAGCCACTGTCGATGATTTAACCGACATGCTCGACTTCGACTCCGAAGACATCAACGGTATGGACGACGATGTAGGAGACGAACATGAACCAGCACCTATAGGGCACTGGAAAGCCACCTAGTCATATGACATATAC